>NC_089812.1:29676316-29891316 GCF_029633855.1 Hoplias malabaricus | reverse complement strand
AGGCAGAAATCTGCAGGGGAAAGCAGGCTAAAACGGTCTTCAATTCTCTGCTCATTTTATCAGATCAAGAAAAGAAGGTTTGCATTAAATAAGTGCTTTGAAGTGGCCCACTTTTTACAGGTTCACTCCTTAAAAAAAAAAAGGAAACTTTCAAGAGTGATGGATATTATAGATGAACTCACCTGGTGCAGACAGTCTTTCTCTTTCACTCTGATGGAGGTCAGTCGTTCATTCGGTCAGGAAGAGAGAGAGAGAGAGAGAGAGAGAGGCTTCTTAAAGTTGCAGAAATAGAGAAGCAGGGAAGTAAGGGGATTTTTAGCTGTTATTTTACCAAATGTCCAGTGCAGAAACAAAAGTTCATTTAGTTTCACAAAAATGCATGTCACGTCCAACCTTAACATCTCTGGTTCTAGGAGCTAAAGATTTTAAACCTTAGAGCTATATTCTCAGACCAGTGGTGGTGGTGGTGTCACTTTCTGTGTCCCTGCTGAACACCCTGAAATTAACTCTGTCAAGGGATCTGCAAAGGACTTTTATCCAATATGACCCAACACAATTAACCTCGGGCCTACTCCCCACACTTATGGGACACAGTGGTCCTCAGCTTTATTCACTAAGGAACCAATCAGATTTCAGTTGTTTCAGCAAGGGGCCAATGAGATGATGTCCTGCATGAGCAGTTATGTATTTGGCCTGCTTTCTATATCTAAAAGTGAAAGACGAACGTCGTAACTGTGTGTTGAACTTGATTAAGCCAAATTCAATTATTTTTACTTAATGTAGCTTTACCTCTAGCCACTGTGCATCCCATTTGTCCTTACTACAGCTTTAAGGCATAGTCAAGCGGCACGGATAATGCACACAAAGGATTTTATTATCCCTTAAACCCATGCAGTGAAACCTGTGCTTATTCAGTCTTTAAGGTAAGCTATAGGCGAATGATTGAGAGGATCGTGACCAGGCTGCTAACCTGGAGGCTGAGGACAACAGAGAGAGGGACAAAGAGACAGACAGACAGACAGAGAGGTGTAAGCACCAGGATTAGAGAGAGAGAGAGAGAGCACCATTTCTAATTCGGCCTATCACAGAGATGTGAGGGAAAAGAAGTGCTTGCCTCACTGTTTGGAGTAGAGGGTTCCTGCACTGATGTCTGGGAAAATGGGTTCAGTACTGTTTCCACCACTGAGGAAGATGATGGTGATGATGATGACAAGTATATTGGTGTATATGTAGTCAATGAACTCCTATCCCTCCTTTGATCTTCAGAGGACAGACCTGGTCTTTGTAATTGAGCAGGAGCAGCAGTCAGATCTTATTTACAGTGGCCACACAGACAAATCAATGTAATTAACAGGAGTGAAAAAGGAGTGACAGGTAGAGTACATGATTCGTAATTAACTAATCTAAGGGAATTAAAGTCTCAGAAATGCAAGGTGTTTACACAAGACCAAGCTAAGATTCATTCATTATCTTTAACCGCTTATTCAATTCAGGGTCGTGGTGGGTCCAGAGCCTACCTGGAATCATTGGGCACAAGGCGGGAATACACCCTGGAGGGGGCGCCAGTCCTTCACAGGGCAACACAGACACACAAACACACACACACACACACACACACTCACGCCTACAGACAATCCACCTACCAACGTGTGTTTTTGGACTGTGGGAGGAAACCGGAGCACACGGAGGAAACCCACAAGGACACAGGGAGAACACACCAACTCCTCATTGACAGTCACCCGGAGCGGGAATCGAACCCATAACCTCCAGGCCCCTGGAGCTGTGTGACTGCGACACTAACCTGCTGCACCACCGTGCCGCCCCCAGGCTAGGATGCCAAACAATAACCAAGGATCTAAATAGTTAAACAGAGCCAATAAGCTGTTAGTTAGAGCTTCGGAGTCAGGGCAAAGATGTTCCGACAGCAGCATATTATTTTGATAGGTGTTAAGTAATATGCCTTTAGTGCATCATTCACAATGTAAGCTGGGGCCAATGAGGGCGTTTAACTTTATGTTTCACAGTCTAGTATGTGGAGCCCATCAGACAGTTCATATTTTAGATCTATTCTCGCTTCCAATAAAGAACTGATAGTTAATCATGTGGGTTGGTGTGTAACGTACAGGGGACATTGATAGTAAATGTATAACTCTTGACTGATAGTGTAGTCAGTGGTTATTGTAAATCTATGGCTACTAGTTTACACTCAGTAGAGGTCATTCGGGGTTCATGAGTAACTCCTATAGTAGTGGGCATTAAGGGTTAATGTATGACAGTAAATTTATGGGGGCAGTTGTGGCATAAATGTAGGAGAAGCAGGTTTAGGATCACTAGTTTAACTGGCAGCTGGGGGCCGAGGTGCCCTTGTGCAAAAAACCTAACCTCCAAATGCCCCCCCCCAACCCCCCCGCCCCAGGACAAGGCACACCACTCCCAGAATGCTCTGGGTTGGTTGTACTGCAGTACAATGTCTACAAAAAAAAACATGTTTAAAACTAACAAAACAATGCATAAACTACTGGGCAGAGTCCTTTGCTAAATGTAAATGACCTCTTTATTTATATAGAGTGTATGTATAACGGGTCATTTACAATCAGTGTAGCACTGTGGAATCTGCTTGTGAGGCAGCAGAAATCAGGCTGTGGGAACAAGCCTTCAGCCTAAATTAAGTGAGTAAGCTATAAACATGTCCACCTGGAGCGATGTTACGCAATGCTACTCCAGTCAAGTTGTTAACTCTAAGTAAATAATAATTTGCTGATATATTAGTAATAATGAAGCACTTAAGTGTCTTGTAGTCTTATGACAGGTCTTTTGTAAGGGTTTTATGGAAGCACATACACTCAATGCATCTCTGCCAGTCTTTCCTTTACTGTAACTCTCTCACTCTCTCTCTCTCTCTCTCTCTCTCTCTCTCTCTCTCTCTCTCTCTCTCACTTAATGACAGTGTATTTTATTCTACAGTCATCTATCTCTTGGTTAATTTATAAATCCCTCAGTTAAACAATTAAATAAGATGATGATTTATTTTCTTTGAATTCATTTTAAGGGTATATATTACTAAAGATTTACAAAACCTAAACCCCCAACCCCCCCTCTCTCTCATCCTTTGTAGAACACTTGACATACTGTGCTAGCTCAGGGCCCTGGCTGTGCAGCAGAGTGTAAAGAAGTGTAACTCTGTGTGTGTGTGTGTGTGTGTGTGTGTGTGTGAGAGAGAGAGAGAGAGAGAGAGAGAGATAGATAGATTTGCTGCAAGGTCAGCGTGGAGTTTTTTGTACCGTTGTAAGGCCTGACAGAAGTGTGACCACAAGGCTGCAACAAGATCCACACAAACAGAGTGGATGTAGATCAGTGTTGGCATTCTTATTCCGCATGCTGATTACGTGTTTATAATAGTGCTTTCACAGCCAATGTGTCCTGATGCATAAATCTGTAAACGTACACATGCTCACATCAATAGGAATGTTTTCATACCTTGTCAGGACATGAGGTCTCTATACAGAGAGGAACATATTCTGTCTGAACACTAAGCACTGTGAGTCGCTCTGGATAAGAGCGTCTGCTAAATGCTGTAAATATTCAGGCATGTGAAAAATCAACAAAGCGTGTTATTTCACCAGAAGTGTCCAAACATACGACTGTACATACTCATATTGGCCACTGTATTACTCATCTACCTTGTTCACCTTTTACACAGGTGCAACCCATACACACACACACACACACACACACACACACACAGATATGTTTTAGAATAGGTCAGAAGGCATGAACAAATTTGACACTTTAATTCTGTGCTAGTACTCACATAATAATATACAATATAATCCTCTGATAACATTCCAGAGCTTTTTGACAGCTGGTGTTATTTGTGTAATAGGTTGTATTTCCTAAACTCTATCAGTGTGTGTGTGTGTGTGTGTGTGTGTGTGTGTGTGTGTGTGTGTGTGTGTGTGTGTGTGTGTGAATGGAGAAAACACAAGAAGTGCTGAGTTGGTGAGAAAAATAACTAATAATTCCTACCAATGATGATTTAAAAAAAAACAAAAAAAACAATCTGGGCCTAAGTTTCACTGTCCACAAATAAACACACACACACACACACATACGGGCATGCGCGCTTACACACACACACACACGTCTCAGACAGAGGCAGAATACTGATTCAATTTTAGCTTTTTTTGTCTCTCTAAGCTGTGGGCATGACAAGAATAGGAATAGAGAGAATACGTTCTGGAAAAAATAGAAGAAAGGAAGGGAGGGCAAAAGAAGGGAGGGGGTGAACGAAAGCTATTTCACAATGGGTGACTTAGAGGGGCAGAGTAAGAAAGCCAAAATGGAGGGAATGTAGAAGACAGGAAAGAGATGGAAGAAAAAACAAATGGAGAGAACCAAAAAGAGGGGAAAATGGATTGTTTTGCTAAAAAAGTGTCGTTAGACTGAAAAAAAACCCTGACAGGTTGAACGAACTTGGTTCATGAGTACATCATTCCCATGAATACCACATGAATCAAATATTTTAAACAACAGATAATGCAAATGTACGTCAAAAGAAGACTGTGTTTATTAGTTTGATGGAGAAGGAAATGTAAAAATGAGATTCTGACTTTTAAACCCAGGGGCGCTGCCAGGGGGTCAAAAATTAGGACGATTCTAAGGGCATGGCACTGACAGGGGGCCCTTTGAGGGCTATAAATGTTATTTTAATGGTGTTGCCTTGTGTAGGATTTAGAAATAAAACATGTCATTTCATCTGTTGAAATTGTTATCTTTCATGGGGCCCCCTGATTAAACCCATCCATGGTAGTGAACACACACTAGTGATTAGCGGCAGTGAATAGTTTGGTTCACACACACACATGATCACACTCAAAATTGACCAGGTGAGAGGGTAGCATTGCTGACCGCAGGTGTTAATACAGCAGGGACAGCGTGGAAAAGTGTTTAGTTCTGAGGCTGCAGAGAGTCCTGGGGTCACAGCTGGATAGCTGAGTCTCCATATGGTCTTTTAGCAGAGGTACAGAGGGTCAGATAGAGAGAAACGGACAGTGAGACAGACAGGGCGCCAGACAGAGAGCCCCAGACAACCTGAATGTAAGAGAATGTGTGTAGGTGACCAGCAACTTTCCAGATGTATCACAGTTTATAAGGAACCTCTTAATGAACATATGTCTGAACATATATTACTTTCCCTAGAAACTATTACATTAATTTACAGCTTTGTATTATGCATTGGTTATTTGCCTAAAATGTTCCTTAAAATTATTCTATTAAAAGGCGTCTAAAGAACCATCTATAACCCTTTATTTAATAACAAATTTATCTTAGAAAAAAATGTAAGTGAAACACATTCAACAGAAGAGGTACATATTTGTCTTCTAATGTGCCATTTGGGTGAAGAGGAGAACACATTTGCTCTTAATTACTAATTATTTGCTTTTATTGGAGTTATTATTTGATGTCAATGTTTGTGTCAACAGGAATACCTGAACACCTCCATCAAAACAACAAATACTCCAAAAATAAATTTTGTTATATTTAGATCACACAAATACATAAGCACACACTGAGACTGACCTGGGAATTTGCAGAAGCCTCGTTTCAAGTCATTTTAAATCCTTGTGACAGTCTAATCTCCATGTAACAGTCTAATCTCCCTGTAACAGTCTAATCTTCATGTAACAGTCTAATCTCCCTGTAACAGTCTAATCTCCATGTAACAGTCTAATCTCCCTGTAACAGTCTAATCTCCCTGTAACAGTCTAATCTCCCTGTAACAGTCTAATCTCCATGTAACAGTCTAATCTCCCTGTAACAGTCTAATCTCCCTGTAACAGTCTAATCTCCATGTAACAGTCTAATCTCCCTGTAACAGTCTAATCTCCCTGTAACAGTCTAATCTTCATGTAACAGTCTAATCTCCCTGTAACAGTCTAATCTCCCTGTAACAGTCTAATCTCCCTGTAACAGTCTAATCCTATCGCCTGTTTATCTTAACATTTTTAAGGAATGAGTGGAAAGGGCAACAACAAATTATTCAAAAGAACAGAAAGAGAAACAGAGCAGGTCAGATATTTACCAGGAGGTGGAAAATTGAAGATTCTAAAGGTTTTAAAAAGGAAAGAAAGGTGTTTGCTGAAGGCAGAGGGGGAGTAAACGAACACCTGTGGGTAAATGACGCAAAAGAAGAGAAAATCAAACTGAGTGAGCTTCAGGATCCTCACATCCACCTTCTGAGTGTGAGCAAAAACCTGCCTAAAGTCACACTCCCACTGAACTGTGCTCTAGAGCCATGGGTGGGATGCTCTGTGAACATCCCAAAATGTCCAACTCAAAACCAAACCTTCATTATCCATTTTATGATTTAGCCTTTTTTTTTTAAACAAACATTGTTTTTTACCATAAAATACTGTAAGATCTGCCGTCGCTCACACGGGATGCAGGTGGCGACAACAGCAACCAACTACTATTTCTGACCAGCAAGGTAAAATGCAGTTCATTTCAAACAAGTCGCAGTCACACAGCTCCAGGGACCTGAAGGTTGTTGGTTCCTGCTGCAGGTGACTGTCTGTGAGGAGTTCAGTGTGTTCTTCCTGTGTCTGCATGGGATTCCTCCGGGTGCTCTGGTTTCCTCCCATGGTCTAAAAACACACGTTGCTAGGTGGAATGGCGACTCAAAAGTGTCCGTAGGCGTGAGTGTGTGAGTGTGTGTCGCCCTGTGAAGGACTGGCGCCCCCTCCGGTGTGTGTTCCAGCTTTGCGCCCAATAATTCCGGGTAGGCCCCGGACTAGCCACGACCCTCAATTGGATAAGTGGTGTATTCAAATTCAGAGTAAAGCTATTGAGGTTTTGATCTGTGGAATCAAGTGAAGACATACATTTCTCAACCATCTGAGCAGAACTTAGAGCAGTTTAGTCTCAATACTGATCTTTAATGTCTTTGTGAGGAAATCACTCTCTGGTCTGAGGTCAGCACTGTAGCTGCTAAAACTCACTGCAGATCTGCCAAGTCATCATCAGCCATTTACAGCTGACTCCGGACAGAACGGGCAGAGGGGATGTGTGAGAGGAGACAGGGATGAGAGGAGAAAAGATAGGAGACAATAAAGTAGTTTGTTGATCATGGCCAGTTCATATTTCTGAAATCTATTAAAATTTGAGTTTGCTATGGAACTGTGTTATCTACAGTAACGATGTATTATCCAGTACTTTTTGGGATGATCAAAGTTATTACTGATAATGGTCACTCACTAATATCTGTTCTCATGGCTAAATGTCATGAAATTCTCACAAAAATGTCAAATCTCAAACAACCACTTATTAATACAGTGTCCACTTGTTGCTAACTGCTGTTAGCATGCTACTAGCAATGGCTAGTCCAATGGCTAGTCTAACTGACACCTTGTTTAAAGGACTTGCCGACTAGTAAAAATATAGTCATGCAACCTCTAACTTTATTCCTCCAACCTACATTCATTTTAATACTGTTTAATCAGGCATTGTGGAGTCATTCACATTTTGGCAGTGAAGTCCGCTGAGATCCACACAGCTAGCATGAAACAATGCCTTAGTCTGGCTAAAAAAACCCTGGGATGCTGTTTTGAAGGCACTGACTGATGAATATATTTGTTAAAGTAAAATGTAGCCTTAATTCTGAATACCTAATTACTACACATTTGAAATTTTGTTTGTGATAATGGCTGTTATTGTTGCTACGTGATTTAGCATTAACTTTGGTCTGACCTTGGCTTTCAGGCTCAATTAAAGCACTTGCTGAGAGACAAAAGGGTGAGAGAGGGATGGGGTGAGAGAGAAAGCCATAGAGAGAGAAGGTTGAAAGAGTGAGATTTGGCTTTGTTTCCACCCAGAAAAGTCATCTTAGCCTGATTCAAACTGTCTCTTTCCATCTCTCTACCTGACAATCCTCTTCTTTTTTCAACCCTTTGCCCTCTAATCACCTTTTGCTTCACCTCTCTCCATTTTCCTTTTACTCCCTCAACCTCGCTCTGTGATGTGTCCTTCATTAATATTTCTCTCTCTCTCTCTCTCTCTCTCTCTCTCTCTCTCTCTCTCTCTCTCTCTCTCTCTCTCTGTCTGTGTGTGTTTGTGTATTGTAATGTGTGCAGTAATTTAGACTAGGTGATTGGTAGTGTGTACTGAGGTGTAACGGGGTGTGTTGCAGCACATATTACAGCCCGCAGTCTGAAAGAAGGATCTCAGTCCTCAGTGGACATTGTATTAGGACATAATCAACATGAGCTTTTAATCACCAATACCATTGATAACTTTTAAAAAGGTAGACATTTTTATCATAATCTTAACTTAAAAAATAAGTCTGGAATGAAAAATACTTCAATTTATGTGAATGACCTTGCAATTATATCTGTTTGCTTAAGATATTATTATAGGTTCTAAGAAACACAGAAAAATGAATTAACGATTGTATCGTGATTCACTTTGATTCATATAATTATTTAAAAACACATTAATTTCAAAAGAAAACATGTATCTATAAACTTTTGGCCACAATGTGTCATACCTACTCTCTTTACCTTCTGTTTCTTTTGTGACCTGTGACCTATTTTTACAATATGCACGTTTAAGTGTATGTGAGAGAGAGAGAGAGAGAGAGAGAGAGAGAGAAAGAGAGAGAGAGAGAGAGAAAGAGAGAGAGAATATGAAGAGAAAGGTGGGATGAATAGTTAAGGTGAGGAAAGGAGAGAGAAGAAAGAAAGAAAAAGGGAGAAGCAGAGGAATAGAAATGTAATAGTATCTTTAAAGGAAATGAATAGAGAAGAAGTGAAAAGTGTGGTGGAGAAGAGGAAATGTGAAGAGAGGACGGAAAATGAGAAAAAAATTAGACATGAAAGAGTAGAGGAAAGGAAGGAAGAGAAAAAGAAAGAATGGGAATGGTGAAACAAAGAGCAGAGGAGAGAAGGAGAGTGATGGAGAGTGTAAAATAAGAGAATACGAAAGGAAGGTTTGTGTGTGCTTTGTATCTCTCTGAAGTTGCTGAAAGACCTGAGCTTGTAAGAAATAGCAGACACATCCCTATCCTATCGCCAAAGGTCATACTATTTATCTCAGAGAAAACAAACGCTGCACACTCTGATATAAAATGTATTCAGTATTATACACACAATCCTCTGTTATAGCATATAGCATTACATCACCATGTGTGTGAACACTGTTTGTGCTCAGACTGTTAGTTTATAGCTTAAACGTGGTATTCACCGTTTTAATAAAAAAAACACTTCTTATAAAATTCTCAGGATGAAGAAACATCTTCATAATCTGCTGGCTCTCTCCACTCTGTTTGCACTGGAAGCCTTTCTGATGTGTGTATGAAGCAAACAGTGAATAAAATGTTAAAAATTCAGCCACATACAAACAACAGTCATTTTTCCTCAAACACAATTTCTTACAATCATAGACATCCCCTTTAAAGGGGAATTCTCCAACATTCAAATTCCTGTTTAATTCAATGGTTGGGTGGTGAGCTCTCGCCCCTCGCTGCTGTTGTATTCTTAGCTGAACCTAAGTGTGCTTTTAGGTCCTTTACACCTTTATTTGCTACACAAAACATGGGAATTTCTTTTTTAATTCATCCGAGAACTTACATTTACGTTTCGACATAGCTGCTCGAGATGAGGGTAGGTACATGAGCTTTGCCTGACGGAAACAAGGACTACTGACGTACAGACTGACCAATTAAATGTTTACAGAGAAGGTTATCGACCAATAACGGTAGCTCTACAGTCAGACCGTCCAATCAGAAGATTTTAGGCTACTTCGCCACGCCCCCTTCTCACTCAAGCGAACCAATCGGAGTAGGGGAGGGTGGGACTACTTTGTGAACGAAACGCTTCTCGAAGTTCTATGTAAGCTCTAGAAAAACAAAATCCCGGACGTTTGTGAAATTCCGCCCGGACATTTTTTTAAGTCTAAAAAGAGGACATGTCCGGGTAAAAGAGGACGTCTGGTCACCCTATGTTATCTATAACATTATTCAGAAATGTGGACATTTCTGTGGGATCTCCCATTAAAGTACAGCCTCTGAAGTCAAGAGGGGAGGTGACATTCATAGAAAATCATTTGCTGTCCAAAGAATAATAAGAATCACAAATATCCCCATGTATTTTTAACATCATTTGAACACAGGGACTGTACTGTAACTTGAAGGAACAATGGACCAGTAGAATGCATTAAGACTTGGATTTAAATCTCTTATCATTGACTTACATTACATGATATATGCAATAAATCAATAAAAAATTTTGCCTTCTGTTTTACCGGATTGGTGGAACATGAGATGATGTCTCACACAGATGTGTGTGTTTTATAGCACTAGCATTAAGATTTCGGCCTCAGTGTAGAAGAATAGAGTTGTGCAGCTGTTGTACAGATGAATGGAGGGGTGGAAGAATAAATGGAGGGGTGGGTAGATGAATAGATGAAAAGCTGCTTGAGTGCCTTGGTGAATGAATGGACTGGTCAATGTTAGAGGCATTTTTAGGCATCTCAGCCCTGAGGCACTGATGCATTGTGGGTAGGGTGAATTGAAGGATCACGCAAGACTAACACCAGAGAGAACACTGCCAGAGCATACACACAAATGTACACGTACACACACCACTTCCTTGTTTGTTCTCGATCATTCATTAGCTGGTTCTCAATATGCGGTCTTGTGTGTTCGTACGTTTGTGCAACACCAACCTCGCGTGGTAGCTTTATTCCCGCCACTGAGGCGGTGACTCATCAAGTACGTCAGTGTTAACTACAGAATGACCATACAGCGTCCTCCCGTAAGTAGCTTGTACTCGCGAGTCGAACTCGCCTAGTTTGTACTACCAAGTACGGCAACTCGAACAGCCATTCTTTCTTTTTTACTCCCTCTATTTCTGTACTTTTTCCCCTATAATTCACTCTATATTTTCATCTCTCTCTCTCTCTCTATCACTGCATCAATACATTCATATATTGATGCAATAAAAGCACAGTCACAAATTTTCAATTTACAGTAGGTTCCTACATAAAACTCCAGTTTGTTTCTTGACATGTGTATGACCTTTTTTATTTGATTTGTTTGATGTGTGCGAAGGAATTCCCTGTCTTTCTCCTTATATAACACTTCACCCTCCGTCTCCATTCATTATTAAACACACAGAGGCCACTGTAATCCCACACTTGGCAAATTCAAAGCTCTGAGGCGAGAGTTGTCAAAAAAATCACTCAATATAGCTATGCCTTAAAGGATTGCAGACGAAAACAACAGTGTACCTCACAACAGTCCTTCCCTTAAAATACATATTGACACTTAGTGCTAAACTGCAGTCTATTTTCACAGTTTTCTCAATCACCTCTCTCACCACTGTCATATGATCAAACTCATATCTAGTTAAAGCGCCTGTAAATCATATTGTCCTTTTAACAGCCAGAAAATGAGTATTTTCATTCATAGGGAAAGAAAGTAACCAGGTGTTTAGAATTGTGGAAATCCTTTATGGCCCAGTGCTTAAGTTCACATACAGCCTTTGGGATCTGGAAAATTAGAGGTTATGTAAATCAATTGTGAATCGACTTATTCAAGCTCTGCTCACTGATGAGTTGGAGGCTCTTATGAAGCCCTGGTGCTCTCTCTCACTCGGTCAGGGTTTTATTTACATGATTACAGTTGCTTAGAGATATTTGTATTTTTGCAGTTTATTTGTGGTGTTTATTTTTTTGTGTTGTTCAGCATCATGTGGCTTTGTGTTCCCAGAGCCTCCTTCCAGTATGATGCTGGACTCTAGCTCTGGGCCAGTGACCACCAAGTGCTTATGTGCCACCAGTGCAGTGGAAAAACACTGCCCGGTTCAGTGTCGTCTTTGGGTGTGCCACAGTATGTATTCCACCAAAGATTTCTCCTATGGTCCTGTGTCTCATTGCTTTGAAGTGGATGTTTTCCTGCATCTTGTAAAGTTTTTCAACCTGGCAACAGTTGTAGGTGGTGCACGAAGGTGTCAATTACTAGTGGATAAGGATATGATTCAGGTTATAAGAGGATGGCCTCAAAAAAGCAAATTGTTTTGCACTGTCAGTATGCAAAGTAAATGCACAGTGTCTTTACAAAGGATTAGACTACACTAGGTTTCATACGGAGAATGTCTCTTGCTAAATGAGCCAAAAACAAACATCCCAGAGCAGCTGCTTGCCACCAGGCGGGATAACTCAAAGCGTGGCGCTCTGTTCTTCTGGGTTCCAGACTGAATCAGGAGCCCAGAGCATACCCCTCCAGAGATGTAATGAGCAGATGTACACTGAGCTCCCAGAGAACTCCTCTAACTCTGACGTCTTGAAGAGTGTGAATAAATCAGGATAATTGAATTGTAAGAGCAGAGCTGTGTGTGATGGTTGGGGACTGAAATGCCTCGTGCTGATTGAGAGGACTGATGTAGAACAGTGAGGAATGCTTAAGCAGCAGATGTATTAGTACTGAAAGAACACCGGCTCTGCTGAACTCAACTAAGGTCTAGATGTGTCCAAAAAAATGTAGTATACTCTCATTGGAGTGATACTCCTCAGGAATATAAGTACTCTTTTTTTAAATAGGAAACTGTATGTTTCTTCAAACAGCTTTTATGGTGACACCTAGTGGTATAGAATGTATCAGAGAAGCAACGACTCAGGCTCTATTTTCACTTTTACAGGTCAGTGCAACATCACTATGATTCTGAAGCTGGAATTACAGAAAAGTGCTGTAATTATGAATTTTACAAGAGTGAGGACCAGGAGCAAAAAAAAAAAAACCCAAATTCTGCCTAATGTTCCTTTAAATATGGCTGCCCGCATGTGTGGGACCTGCTCTATGGAGACTAAACTGTTTCATTTAGAATCAACAAAGCACTTTATAGCTTAGTCCTATGTGAACTGCACTTCATTCATTCATTCATTCATTATCTGTAACCCTTATCCAATTCAGGGTCACGGTGGGTCCAGAGCCTACCTGGAATCATTGGGCGCAAGGTGGGAATACACCCTGGAGGGGGCACCAGTACTTCACAGGGCAACACACACATTCACTCACACACTCACACCTACGGACACTTTTGAGTCGCCAATCCACCTACCAACGTGTGTTTTTGGACTGTGGGAGGAAACCGGAGCACCCGGAGGAAACCCACACGGACACAGGGAGAACACACCAACTCCTCACAGACACTCACTTGGAGGAAACCCACGCGGACACGGGGAGAACACACCAACTCCTCACAGACAGTCACCCGGAGCGGGAATCGAACCCACAACCTCCAGGCCCCTGGAGCTGTGTGACTGCGACACTACCTGCTGCACCACCGTTCCGCCTGAACTGCACTTTATTTTGAAAAATATATAAAATAATAAATAATCACCATATATATATATATTCTTAGCTAGTTTTGGTGGTACAAACTGACTTCATGCTCCTTTAAGTGTTAATCCACTGTGTTCAGTCAACACTCGCACGTTCAGCTCTGGGGACTGGAGACTGTGTAAAATGGATCAGCAGCGGTAGGAAGAGGGACAGAGGTGCTATTACATGCTATGTAAGAGAAACGAATCCCATTAACAGCATATCTGTGCCCATGAGTGGTCTATGTATTACTGCTCCACCTCCTTCTCTTAGTCATTCCCATGCTCCACAGCTCCTGTAAGTGATGGGAGTGATCCGGCGCTCCAGCCGAGCTCCTGGGATCAGACGTCCTACAGCGAGAGAGAGAGGGAGTCTGATCCGCAATGCGGCTGATCTCAGAGCAGTCTACAATGATTCACAGCAGGAGGGACTCGGTCTACACACTGAGACTTACAATACAATACAAGCGCGTGGAAACAAAGCCCTTTAACTCAGCTGGGTTCACAACTTTAACTTTGATTATTTCAGTCTTAAAATACTGTCTGATATTTATGTAAACTTTGTTACAGTTTCAGCCCGTCTATAATATATGTTAATAAAGCGTTAACGTAACCTGCAAAGCATGTGTTCCTTTAGGGCCTTCTCTGCATTTACTAGTGTGGAGTCCAAGACTTTAGGCTGCCAGTGCTTGTTGTTGTTATGGAAAGGTTATGGTTGACTGATTCAGACTGATCCACATGATCTGCTTTTCTGCGGCTCTTCTATCACTCCCACCCCCAAACACACACACACACACACAGAGAGAGTGCCCTATCCCCCCACCTCCTCGGGGCAATCCTCAAATGGCAGTATAGACGTCCCACCTTCCTACATGGATGAGGAGTCAATCCTGTGAAAGGAGGAATAGGGTTAAAAGCAATGGATTATTAGATATTATATAAGGAACTGTAGGGAGACTAATGGCATGAATTCTCTTAGAGGGTATTGCATGGGGATGTGGTGTGTATTATATTTAGGCTTCAGGCGTTCTACACAAAACCACACACACGGTGCATTCTCACATACAATAAACCTCCAAGGTCAATGTGTTTGGTGTGTCCGTGTGTGGACACGCATGCCTGCATTCTCACACAAGAGTTTGTGTGCGTGCCCTATATCAAGTAACGCTAGTTATAAATGCCCAAGATACAGTTTAAGGCCCTAGCAGACAATGACAAGGGATGACCCGTATAAGGGGAATAAGCACCGGGTATTTTATTATTTCATAAAAATTTTAAACAAAATTAAGAACAATGTTTCAAATAATGTTTTATCAGTTAGAAGTGAATTATCTTCAAAGATGAGTCCACTGCCTGGAATTAATGCAGTAGTAAATTAGTTAATTAAAGGCAAATGAACAGGTATGTGCTATATCAGGATTGGAATATTCATGTAAATGTATTTTACTGCTATACATAATATTATTTTGATTTGTTTATACTTTAACTGTTTACATTATAAATAATAATTGAAATTGAATATTTGTAATTATATCATCTTGGGCTGTAGTGTTGCAGTCACATAGCTCCAGGGACCTGGAGGTTGTGGGTTCAATTCCCGCTCCGGGTGACTGTCTGTGAGGAGTGTGGTGTGTTCTCCCTGTGTCTGCGTGGGTTTCCTCCGGGTGACTGTCTGTGAGGAGTGTGGTGTGTTCTCCCTGTGTCTGCGTGGGTTTCCTCCGGGTGACTGTCTGTGAGGAGTGTGGTGTGTTCTCCCTGTGTCTGCGTGGGTTTCCTCCGGGTGACTGTCTGTGAGGAGTGTGGTGTGTTCTCCCTGTGTCTGCGTGGGTTTCCTCCGGGTGACTGTCTGTGAGGAGTGTGGTGTGTTCTCCCTGTGTCTGCGTTGGTTTCCTCCGAGTGACTGTCTGTGAGGAGTGAGGTGTGTTCTCCCTGTGTCCGTGTGGGTTTCCTCCGGGTGACTGTCTGTCAACAATTCTAAATAAAAGTCTTGGATATTTAGGGAGCTTCATCTGGATGAAGTGAGGTTGAGTCTAAATGATTATAGCGCACAATGGCAAAACATCATTTGTGACTGAGTTTTGTAGTTAACCTCCTACTGCAGCTCCTCAGACGAGGTAATTATTGCAGATAATAAAGGGCGTGTGGGTGATGGAAACCCTTCATTGCCTCTTATCTTACTTCTCTTTCTCTCTCCATGTCACGCTTGTATTGAAGGCACAGATAGCGATTTATTTCCTACATGAGCAGAATGACTGAGGAGCAAATGCCCCTCATCAATTTAATCTCTCTCTCTCTCTCTCTCTGCCTCTCCTCTCTCTTTAGTTATCACTCTATAACTGCCTCCTTTCTCTATCACTATCTCCTCTCTCTCTTTCTCTCTTGCTCTCTGGGCACCTGTTGTCTGCTCTTTTTCTGTGTTGTGTATTAATACAGTGTGAGTGACTCTGCGACTCTATCTCGCTCTGTGATGAGAGGCATTTCACAGCAGCAGCTGATCCTGCAGAGCCCTGCTCTCTGATGCTTACACGTCTCTGTCTCTGTCCCTCTCTCTCTCTCACTCTCTCTCTCACCCTCTCACTCTCTCTCTCTCACTCTCTATCTCTCACTCTCTCTCACTCTCTCTCAGTTCAGTTCAGTTCAGCAGTGCTTTATTAGCATGAATGTAATACAATACACTGTTGCTAAAGCATATTACAGAAAATACATAAACATATAGATAAAGATAAAATTACAACAAGAGGAAATTATATTTACAAGATTACTGATAATCAAATAAGAAAAGGAAAATAAGAGTATGGAGACACACATATATATACAATAATCAGTAATATTCAGTAATAATTAGTTACACTGTTGATTGACTACACTGGTTGTCCCTCAGGTTGTGGCAGTCTGTCACGTATTTGGCTGCGTGTGTGATCAGCTCCTCCTTCTCTCGCAGTATATACTGGAGCTTCTCACTCTCTCTCTCTCACTCTCTCCTTCTCTCTCTCTCTCTCTCTCTCTCACTCTCACTCTCTCTCCTTCTCTCTCTCCTTCTCTCTCTCACTCTCTCTCTTTCTCTCTCTCTCTCTCTCACTCTCTCTCTCTCCTTCTCTCTCTCCTTATCTCTCTCTCACTCTCTCACTCACTCTCTCCTTCTCTCTCTCTCTCTCTCTCTCTCTCTCTCTCTCTCTCTCCTCTCTCTCCTTCTCTCTCTCTCTCTCTCTCTCTCTCTCACTCTCTCTCTCCTTATCTCTCTCTCCTCTCTCTCTCTCTCTCACTCTCTCTCTCCTTATCTCTCTATCTCTCTCTCTCTCTCTCTCTCTCTCTCTCTCATTCATCTTTTTACATTGACTTCCACTAAAAGTTAAGAAGGTTTTTTCCTTCTAATGTAAAGTTACTATTTTGGAGATGAACATGTGTTTTGTTTTATATCTACATCTTATTTTTTTTATCTCTGTATAAATGCATCAAAAAAAAAAAATGATGCCCTTGACCAGCTGCAAATGCCCTTAAAGTAGTTACGACTTAGCAGTAAACTATATGAGAGATTTAACATAAACGAGGTCATGGTTGTGAAGCCACAACTGACAAAACAGTCCAAAAATTGCAGAGTGGAATGTATATCGAGTGTATGTGTAATATGTGATGGAACATTTGAAACTTTCCCTGACATGGGTGCTTTAAAGTGACAGACTTTTGTACACAGCTGGTGAAAATGATTCAGCAACTCTGAAAGGCAGGCGGCAGAACCAGCTCAGTAATGTAACTGAAGCTCTGGCCTCTATGCAGTAAGCCAGACTTGAGCAGCATTCAGGGGTGTGACGGCACCTCTTGGCTTAAAGCTCGCAGCGATAATGAAGTTTTATGAGCTTTTAGGAGAAGAGCCCAGGAGAGTCAGAACGGAGTGGGAGAAGTGTATATCGCACTGGCCAGTGGTTTTGGGGCTAGGCTTGTCTTGTTTGATAAAGTCCAAGTGTTTGTGACCTTGGTGAAGTGTGTTTACGCAGAGCTGGTGTAAATGCTGGAGAACTAACACATGTTCAGCAGACACTGACCTTTCGCTTTGGGTCTGGGTGACATTTTCCAAGCGAAAGGCTGCTTTGAATTTCCGTTTTTGAAAGATCTTCTGAGGAAAAACAATACCATGCATCTAAATATCTGTCTGTCACCAGAGGTATGAAGCGAAAGGGGGATGAATGGACAGATTCCATAGATAGATAGATGATTACATTTTCATTCTTTTATGAAATTTGCCATTCCTTCAGTAACAATTTAAACATTTCACTACTTTAGAGTTTGCAGAGTCTGTTGATTGTGACAAATGAATGTTCCTCTTTTTGTATAGTTCCCATTTCTTTGCTCTCTCACTCTCTCTCTCTCTCTGCTCTCTCTCCCTCTCTCTCTCTCTCTCTTCTCTCTCTCTCTCTCTCTCTCTCTGCTCTCTCTCTCTCTCTGCTCTCTCTTCTCTCTCTCTCTTCTCTCTCTCTCTCCTCTCTCTTTCTCTCTTCTCTCTCTCTCTTCTCTCTGCTCTCTCTCTCTGCTCTCTCTCTCTCGTGCTCTCTCTTCTCTCTCTCTCTCTCGCTCTCTCTCTCTCTCTCTCTCTCTCTCTCTGGTAAAATATGCTGAAACAGAATTATTAGAGCGAGGGGTTGGGGGACAAGAGATAAGGAATAGTGAGGGAAATTAAACACAAATATGGAGAGTTGGCATGTGGAGGAGAAAGTGAGAGAAAGGAAGATAAAATATATGAACAAATGAAAGGGATGAGTGACATAAAGGGAAACAAAGACAAGGAAGAAAGTCTGTGTGTATGAGAGTGAGAGAATGAGAGAAGTAAGGGGTGAAGTAAGGGGGGGGGTGTATTTGCAGTAATGTCAATATAATGTTGTTTTGGTTGATGCTGTGATTCCAGCAGATGGCAGCAGTTGGTTCATCATCAGCACACCTGAACACACACACACACACACATCTTCATGCACTGTGAGGCCATGATAGACTATTTTAATAGAAGCCTAACTTCTCTCTAACCCTAACACTGACTTTATCCTTAACCTTTCCTTATAAAAGTCACTCTTACATCTTCCCTCACCTTCATCCTATTCCCCGGCTCCTTCCTTCTGATACTGGGACATTCCCTGGCTGTCCCTCAGTCTGTCTGGCCTGGGACTGCAGGGGTGCCACTGTCGCCCTGGAATGTGGGGGGTTAGAGTTGGAGGCTGGAAGCTGTGGCGCCTGCAGGACACTCGACGGGTTAAATTTAGTCCTGAGGGTCAGGAAGTCCCCTGATTGATAAAGGAATATAGGAGAGAACCTGCTGGTCGTGGGAAGACAGATGGTTAAGGGAAATCAAAGGCTAAGCACACAGTGTCGTTTTTAAAAAGTCCATGTAAAACACTATTTTTTGACAGATACCAGATGTCCTTGAGAACACAGCATAAAAAGTATACATAGAGTATGCTAATTCTTTGCCCATCATCAGCATGCCCAGTGCCCAGTGTAGGCTAGGGCCCCCCAGCATTGGTCTGTGGATCAGTGGAGCTGTGTTCTCTGGTGTGATGGACCTTTGGGAAAAGTGGTGGGCTGCAGTGGTATATGAGATCTGGAAGTAATCTACATCACTACTCGTATTCTTATTGCTGAATATTGAATGTGTTGCTTATTGAGTGGTGGAGCCGAGTTGTGGGGATTGAGAATTGTTTCCATTCGTTCTGTATGGAAAGAAATGCGGAAAATATGACCGGGCTATAGGCCAGAAGTTGCATTAATGTGGATTACAAGATTAACAGCCTTTTGTCCTCATCTTCATAATGACTTGGGCACAATGGCTTAGATTCATAATGGCTATAGAATTTCCTACTCAGTCTGAAACTAATCTTTGATTAATTTAGAATGAGGATGAGCACTGGATGAGTTTGGATTTGAAAGTAGTGAGTTGTAAGGCGTTAATCAGGTCAAGTTTTATTTTTAAGAACACAACAAAAGCACCTTCAGATGTTATGTATATGTTACATATCTAGCCATATATATTTTTGCTATAAGATCATTCTGAAGCTAGTTTTAACACACTTTTGGTCTTATTATGCAATATTACCAAGTGCAGCATTGTTTCTTTTAATCTCTTTAACAGAATTTATGATTTAAAATGATTTCCTGTTTCTGTTCTGCAGTTTTCTGTTGCTACAATATCCAGCATCCATTGCACAAATATAATGGTGTAGCTTCTATTCACACAGCAGACAAGTTTGATCAGACGGAAACACCAGTATGTACTTAGTTAGTGACCCTGGGCAAGAGCCTAGAACTGTAATATGATTGCAGCTATAAGATTGTCTAGTTAAATCATACAGGCATTTAGCATCCCTGTGGAATCTGCTAATCATAACCACTAGCAAATTGTCTTATAAATACATATAATAACATTAATATATTAATAGCTAGGGGTAGCATGGTGGCGCAGCAGGTAGCTCCAGGGACTCCGGGTGACTGTCTGTGAGGAGTTTGTTGTGTTCTCTCTGTGTCTGCGTGGGTTTCCCCCGGGTGTTCTGGTTTCCTCCCACAGTCCAAAAACACACGTTGGTAGGTGGATTGGTGACTCAAAAGTGTCCGTAGGTGTGAGTGTGTGAGTGAATGTGTGAGTGTGTGTTGCCCTGTGAAGAACTGGCGCCCCCCTCCAGGGTGTATTCTTGCCTTGCACCCAGTGATTCCAGGTAGGCTCTGGACCCACCGTGACCCTGAACTGGAGGGTTACAGATAATGAATGAAAGAATATTAGCTAGCATTTCCAACTAATACTGCTTACTTTGGTTTTCAAATATACTTATAACGAAAACAGGGAAATTACTTACTACTATCTTTAGCTTTTAGCTATTCATGTTTTGTTTATGACTTGTTTTTTTACTGGACAAGTTATAAAAAACTAATTTTAAAGCCAGAGAAAGGCCTCCTTCTTTTTTCTTTCTGAACAGCTTTACACAAAAGCAAACCACTCTGTTCTTCTCTGTTGAAGACAATGCTCTGTGGCTGTCTTTTTTCATTGCTTTTTTGTGTCTGATCTGAATGAAAGACCAGGGAACAAAGTGTTGCTAAAAACAGGAAAGTGTAACTATAGTGTATTTATCCATGACACTGCACTCTGAGATGAAAATATTCAGTGAGAAATGGAGATTCTATGCGGGGGAATAGTGTTTGATTTGAAAGATGGGAACTGGGTGTTCCACTGTGCTTTCATTAGATGCTCTGGAGCACTGAGAAAAGAACAACGGAATTGACTTCAAATATGTACCTCCATTCCACATGAATAAAACATAGTACTTCAACACAATTACTGCTGAAGTAATGAAGAGAAAGACACCGGTGATGCGTTGATAATGTATGTTGGCTAGGTAATGTATTTTCTTCATGTGGAAATGAAGTTCTCATTGGAATCCAGTCAGTTTTATGTTCCACTGTTCAATGAAAATGGGGACTGAAGGAAAAAATAAGTATTCAGGAGATGAAGACAAATGTGGCAGAGAGAGAGAGAGAGGGCTAGATGGGTAGTTACTAAGAACTACTAAAAAAAAAGGAGAGAGGAGGTAGAGGGAGGTAGTGAGAAGGGTGTGTGTTTAAGGGCAGACCCTGGTCTCTGGGAGGAGTGTGAGAGGGAGGTGTGAGAAAGTTAAGAAAGAGAAGCAGACGAGTGCAGAGAAACAGATGGGAACAGAGGAGAGCTGTATATTAATAGTAGGGTTTGTTTAGTTCGGGGTCAGTTCTGAAAGTGATCTGTTTGGCCCGGGCCAGGAGCCGGGTCCCTGCATTACTTTGCTCCTAATATAGGCATGGGAGGCCGTATAAAATGTCAAAGTGTTCACACAGACTATCTCTCACCAGACCATTCTTCCCCTCTGTCTCTCTTTGTCCCTTCCTCTAATCTCCCCCATCACTCCATCCGTGTGTTCTCAGGACTCAGGTAAGCCTTGAACCGGGGCTGAAGAAAATGGGCTTGTAAACGTTGCATAATAAAACTGTCAGATTTGAAAGATTTAGTAGGTGATGGTCGCTGTCGGAATACAAATCTAAAAACCAATTCAACTATTCCTTGGCATTTGAAATGACCTAGCAATGGGTTAAACTTTCATGATCGACGGACCAATGGAAAAGGTCCAAACACACTTACACACTAAATAGCCAAGTGTTTGTAAACAGGTTATATCCCTTCAGAATGTTTTCCTCTTTCTTGTAGTAGGAGCTTCTGATCTTATGTGAAGGATTTACACAAGATGTTGTTGAAACATTGCTATGAGGATTTGGTGGCACTCAGCCATGAGCATGTACTGTGGTCAGGTGCTGGTGTATGATTGGTTTTCAATCACAAATACCATTCTATCTCATCCCAGAGGTTGCTGCAGATCCACTGCTAAACATCTCAGTACTGAGGGATGTGAACATACGTATCTTCTTTATGATGTATATGGATATGCTGTACTTTGGTGTTTGGCCTTAGTGAAGTTTTAAGGTGGATATGTTGAATTGTAAGCTTTTCTGTGAGGGTATCTGTGGTGTAATGGCTGATAGTGCACTGCTGTTGGATTCAGATGAACCCTCCACACTGAACTGAAACACACAGGTACTTCCAGAGCCCTTTTATAGACCTGTGGCATGTTATCACAGCGTGGCGGAACACTTTTATGGCGCTTTATCATCATGCTCACTTTCTCTCTTGCTTTGGTTTTCTCTCTCTACTCGCTCTTGCATTTCTCTCTCTCTTTGCCGTCTGCGTCTACTCTATCTCCTTCTCTGTGTGTGTTTGTGTGTGTGCGTTTTCATGGTGTGATTGTGTGGTTTAAGTTTTATTCATCACGGGAACTGAAAAGATAATTATGTAAATATGGAGTAATCATGATTCAAAGGTGTCATTTGCTTAGGAATAAAATATATTACACAGACACAGCTGCTGTGTTTCTGTTTCCATCTTTTGGCAGAAACTGTGTTGATGTAACATTTTTATTCACGGGCCATCAACCGACTGACACACATTTATCCTGTGAATTCAAAGCAGCACAATGTCTAGTGTGTGTTTCTATCTCATCGTCTACTGCAGTCACCCATGAGCATCTCATTATCACTGGCAACAACTGTTCCACTAATGAAGCCTAATAATCAGCATTAGCATTGTTCTCTGTGATTGCCCTTTGGACAGGATAAAGTCCAGTATCTGTTAATGATCAACAATGGCAGGATATTCCCAGCTAAATCAATACTGAAATGGTTTGCCCAGAGCAGACACCATCCACTGGTTAAAGCTAATGATCCAGAGGCTAAAGTGATAAGCTGTTTGAATTAGCTTTTCTGTTAGCATGACTGTGTTATTATAAATGTAATGACCTGTGTGGGTACACTGTGACTGGGACAGTGCTGATTATCCTTCATAAACTGTGTGGTATGAGCAGTCGATTTGTCACAGATGTACGAGGCCTTGGGTCTTTAGACTGAAAGTGTATGGAGTCAAGCCAATATAACGCACACAAACACACACATACACAGAGTTTGTCTTTGTCTTCAGTAAAGATACCATATGGTAATCACTAGGCCCTATGTCATAAAGAAACAGTCATTTACAATCATTTATTTGTTCAAATTCTGTAACCATATCATCGTGATCATGGTCATGGTGGGTCTAGAACCTGCAATCAGTGGGCACAAGGAAGGAATAGCCTTGGACAGGCTTCCAAATCATCACAGGTCATCATACAATCAGTAGAAGCAGAATCATCAACAGGTTAAGGGAAACTGCGCTTTGCCCTCAGACTATACAAATCTCCAACTCTTATCCCAAACTCTATTGGTCTGCTTGTACGATGCTTATGTTTTATAGGAGTATTGCTCCTATATAAAATTCATTGCAACAAGGTAAGGCTAGTGGATGGCCTCAGGTTCAGCGTATTGCTTATAAGGGTCACCTCTGGTTCTGTGTAGACTATGTCTCAGTAAGTTTTATTATAAAATCCATGCTCAGACACTACTGAGATGACAGTGAATAGGTGGTCCAAATGTAGCACATCTTCTGTGCTCTTGGGGCCCATCGTTTTGGCTTTGAATGACTCAAGGCGACTCTGGTTGCCTCAACTAAGCCCAGATAGTCCACTTTATATTGCCCCAATATTAGGAGTGTTGTGGGTCAACAACACAACACTTGATGTAACCCAGGTCAAGCTTGGCTTATGACGGTTGGCCCATGTTCAGTATACACAACACTTGCCAGTGTGGTAACTGAGTTGTAAATGCCAAAAGTGAAACAGATTTGGCCAAAATGTCTCTACTATCTGTACCAATTGTGAAAACAGATATCATGTTCACCTGTTCAAATAAAATGGATTATGAAGCAACTTTGCATGAGACCCATTGCTAAATGCTGTCCTGAAAGTGTAATGTGAAACTTTCCAAACTTTGGTTTAGTTGCTTTAGGAGGCCAGGTAAAGAAATGTCCCTATCATTTCATGTTGACCAGGTGGTAATTCTAGCCACGGTCACACGCCATCAATTAAATTCTGCACATGGTCTTGTACACACAAAACATATGCCAAATTGTGACGCATGTGGTCAGCCACATTTCAAAATAGAATTCACACACTCACACCCACTGCTATGTACATCACACCAAACGAATCCACACCCTCACACATCCACATCTTACACAGAAACACACAGGCATTAGACTAACACACAAATATACACAACTTGAAAAGCACTGGATTGGACCTTTGCGTTAGGACATTCTCCAGTGATCCATGTTTAGCATTGTTTCAGCACTTGATGGTTCCTTTACAGAAGCCACAAAATAGCAGCATACACTTTTCAACAACTGATAAAGGTTTTCTTAATAAGGCTATAATAAGTGTTTGGAATGGGTTAATAGGAAGAATCATATGCTAAAGTTAGGGATTTCGGTAAACAAAAATAAGTAAGTGTCCTCTACATTTCTACGAACCCTGTTGGGTACTGTTTAGATATCGTTTTTGTTAAGATACATACATTTAAATATTATATGATTTTCCATCAGATAAATTTTATGTAAATGACCTCATATAGTGATAAAGTGAGTCCACAATATCTTCCGCTGAGCACCTGGCGCTGAGAAACGACTCTCTTGCAGGTGCTCACCGTAAGTTTTAGCACACGCAAAAAAAAAACAAATTAACTTGCTTATTTTTTAAGCTTTTTGATTTAATATTCATCATTGTATAATGAATATAGCAGTACATATGAGCAACGTTTTGTCACTAGCTTGTTGACTGACAAGGGCTTATTCCCATGAAAACACAGAGATATCCCAGCTAAATGAGCCTAACTGAGGCTGTTCTAAGGTCAGCTTGCTTGCTTTCAGTCGACTCCTTCACCTGGGTGAGTGAAGGACAGTGTTGTGAAACTGCTGCTGTTGCAATGATAGCTGTAATGTGTGCCACAAACTTGCTCATCTCTGCACATGGCCATTACTTCATTTTCCAAAGTTTGTAGACACTTTACAATAAATGAATTTGGTTAGTGTAAGATAGACCCTTTATGGATGCAGATGTAACATCTTCCCGCAGAGTATTCTATTTTTCCTAGAAACCGAGTATTAAGGTCACCATGAGTGTCAAGTGTTGACTATTGGGATACACTGGAGTGTAGAGCAGTAGCAGTGCCTTCTCTGGAGTGAAGGGATGAGTTCAAACAACATTCATGATCCAGTACTAATCATCCAACATCATTAACTGACTTCTATATGTTGAGGATTTTGAAGAAATGTTTCAACATATTCCTTAGAAGAGTGGAACTTATTGTTGCAGCAAAGGGTCCCTTATTTTCTGAAGAAGTTTCAGGCAACACACACATGTCAGTTCTGTATTCTATAACAAAACAGCTGCTGATTAAGTGGGGTTCTACAGAGATGAAATGGTCATGGTAGAAGCATTCCATCGTCTTGATGAAACAAACCTCAGACCTTGGATCTTCATCTCCCTCGTCATCCTCAGATTTTAGGAGAGTAGAGAGAGCCGTTTGGTTTGGATCTCTGCAACATCAGTGTAAGCCAAGCTAAAGGCAACTATATAACCTCCTGCTAGCATAATATCATAATAGCACTTTAATTCTGAGCCGCCTGACCAAGCTTGGACATCTCAGGGGAGAGTAGTTTATCAGTGCATCTATCGAGAGGTAAAGACCTGTGAAGGAATTCTGTTACCAAATGCCACATGATGTTAAAAGAATCTGAGGAGCTTTCTGTCTGCAGTATTATAAAAAGTACATTTTAATACAGGAGGTCCTTGGGTTACGTCAGTCCCGAGTTACGATGTTTCGTGGTTACGACACATCTCCCGTTTACTGTATAAACTTTTGTTTCGACTTAAGTGGTTTAGCGTCGTAAACATCGTAACGCGAACTTCGTGTTTGGTGCTTAAGTTAAGTGCTTACAGTATGTTATTTACGTACAGTATGTAAATATGTACGTATGTTACACCGAAAATTGGTTTACAGCGCGATGTAGGAACGGATCAATGTCGTAAGTCGATGAACCCCTGTATTGTAAAATCTGATTGGCTGACGCACATTTGCATCAAACAAGGCACTGTAAAAAACCACGATAATAAAATAAATTTAAATTGTTAGAAAACTGTGTAAAATTACACTCATGTTTCGCATAGTGGCAGATTTGTTGCCCGCTTCATCCTGACTATATTTTGATTGACTTTTGACTTTAAACCTTTAAGGCTTACGTAGAAATGTGATTATTTCTCGTCTCTTTCATTTTCACTCAGTTATCTCCCCAAATGTATCCATTGCTAATTTTTCCCACCAGCTGCCAGGCTGAGAAATCTAGGTCAAGCTTCCATAATGTGAAGCAATTACCATTTCTTTTAAAACTGCTGTATTAAAGAGTATGATTGTGTATATAATTCAATCTACTGTCGCACAGTAATGAGTTAACCCATATAAGATAGCCTTCGATTATTTTACTACCTTTACAAACACTGCTTCCTATAGCAGTTAGATTTTGAGGCAAGTATCTACTTTTAAAGAGTAAGGCAATACCTGGGAGCACAAGTAAAACATAACAGTATGCTGGTGTTTCAGATGTTCACACATTTATCACATACTTCATTTCTTTTTTTTTATTCATAGTTTAAATTTGAAATATGTTAATATCCACTAATCAGCTAAACTCTCTCTCTCTCTCTCTCTCTCTCTCTCACTCTCTCTTTCTCTCTCTAGCTGCAGAAATGGCGATGAACAGCATTCTGAACGCTGATGATATTAAGAAAGCCCTGGACACATTCAAAGGTAAAACAAGGACACACAGTGTCATTGAAGCAAAGATCCCTTAGCACCAGTTGTGGAGCGTTATTTATTTTATTTATTATATATTTTTTTAAATATTTGAATAGATTACTGAAATTATGTGTCATAATTTTGTCCACATCATGTCCATATTAGCATTTCCAGGTCTATATCTGCATTATTTATGACTAGAAGACAGGGGATATTTGCAATCTGTTGTGAACAGTTCAAAAACACATACACATTTTGTCCTACATTACTTTCTTCTGGTCCCACCCAAAGTAAGCTTTGTATCAGATTAAAGCAGATTTTCATTGGTGAATCCCAGCTAATAGTGAATACTTGCTCAGAACTAGGTTTTATCTGTTTATATTAGGCACATTTTTCTGCCTAACACTGATGTGTAGCCACTTTATCCCCCCTCACCTGATGACAACCAAGTGAAAATTTTACAGTCAATGGCATATTTTCAGCTTGGATGTGAGAGACCAAACCGGGTTAAGTGTCATGTAACGTACAGTATATTATCAAAAGTAACTTTAGTTAATTAACAAGACACTTTTTAAAACCTGTGTGTAGCTGCAGATTCATTTGACCATAAGAAGTTCTTTGAGATGGTGGGTCTGAAGGCAAAATCAACTGAAGATGTGAAAAAGGCCTTCCATGTACTGGATGCTGACAAAAGCGGGTTCATAGAAGAGGAGGAACTTAAGTAAGAGTCACTACACACACACACACACACACACACACACACACACACACACACACACACACACACACACCTGCACATCTGAGAAACTAAAGCTCTTTAGATTTTTGTCGTATAGTGAAAAATCTGCGAATGCTATAATTTTTATAGCAATATCATAACATGAAAATTTGGGGAAATTAAAAAATCAGCGTCAACTTCACTATCTATGTTTGATTTAGAAGGTGCCTGTCACTATATTTTTAACACTTGAAGATCTGTATGGTATAGTACTTGAAGATACTATACCATTAAACTAAAAAGGAAAGAAAAAAAAAGAACACGTCAAGTTCATGTGTAATATTAAATCAAACTGGTTTTAATATTATGAACAATGCCCATACAAGACATATCCAAATTTTGGAATGACACTAAAAATATGTTGTTTGTGGCTTGTATTTCCTTTTGTTATGTAGATTTATGCTGAAAGGTTTTGCTACTGATGGAAGAGACCTGACTGATAAAGAAACCAAAGCCTTCCTACTGGCAGCTGATAAAGACGGAGATGGCAAGATCGGAGTGGACGGTGAGATACACACACACACACACACACACACAGATGAATAGAGGACTAGAATATGATAGACGATACCAAAGACATGACCCTGTGTGCATAGGGCAATTGCAATTTTTCTACATTTCTGTTTAAATCAGTGTTGAGTTCCAAACAAACTACTCAGTCTCTGTTGCCATAAACGTACCACTGCATTTAAATAGATAACACAAAGTGTGCAGGAGCAGATGGCTCCACTCTGTACTGCCTTTTTCTCTCTTGCCATTAATAGGCACCTTGGGTAATCAGGTCATAAGTGGACAGAACATCATCACGGCAGTACATGTGTACACAGGGCATTAACATCTAGTCTTGGTGCTCTGGTCATGGCCATCAGATTACTAACCAGTCAAAACACAGCATGTTTACATTGGAGCTTTTCAAATGTAGCTTCTCTCTCCAAGCAACAATCAAATGTCTGCAACAAAGAGAGGGACAAGAACAAGACTGGAAATTTGGGGGGTAGATACATGATGTTTTGCCATGAATGTGGACATGCTGACTGCACTACATTTATACACGTACATGCATGCTCCGATACCGCAGGAACAGGGGAAATAGATGCATAACGTTCACATGGATTACATCCACAAGCAGGACACATTTAATGCCTAGTGCAAACAGTGCATCAGAGAGGCAGTCAGCTGCATGGCTAATTCTCAAGTAACAATCCTAAAATTCTAAGTAAATATACATAAACATGACCAAAGACACGGAACACATTTTGACCGGCAAATGCTGTAAGTAAATATAGTAAAGGTGCACTAGTCCTTCCCCCAGTCACAAAACCACAGCACGTGTTGCCTGGGTGCATATTAAATGTCTCACTGTTCACTTATGTTTACATCAGTCACTGTGAAAAGAGCCGAGCCTGAGTTACAAGGCCTCTGTTTATAATGAAATGGCTGATGTATTTATAAAAGAACAGATTATTATTTGAAGATATTAATATATGTGTAACTTCTCTCTCTCTCTCTCTCTCTCTCTCTCTCTCTCAGAGTTTGCTGCTCTGGTCCATGAGTAACTGACCCTTCCTGGTTGATCCCAATACCCTTGTGCCCCCGCAACCCAGACCACACCCAACACACACACACTTGCAAACACACTCCATTTCACATTATTCACAAATACACACACACAGCTTTACTCACTGCTGATGCACACTCATAAGCAAAAAAAAAGAGGGGTAAATATAAACACACACACACACACATGTACACTCTACACTCATCTTCTTCACGCTATTTATTTTTCATTTTTATATTAAACATGTGTGTTTCTGCTAGTGTATAGAAGAAAAGACCCTCATACTGACAATATGTAGATAATTATAAAAAGGAAAGTCCTGCCCCTGTTTTATTCTTCACCCTTCTTTTTCTCTCCCTCTCCTTCTATTACACTGTCTCTCTTCCGTCCACTTCTTGCCACTGCTCTCCTCCCTTACTCTCTCCCTCTCTTCTCTCTGGTATAGAGCCGCTGTGAAAAACATCAAAATAAGAAAGAGGTCAAACTGTAAAGTAAAAAAAAAATATGAAATAAAACAGAATGCCTCGAGAGCACTGACTCACTCTGGATCTTTTCTTTATCCCTTTTTCCACTGCTCTTTTCTTTCTGTCACATACTACACCAGTACCATTACTGAAGATCCTCTGGGGGAGAAGAGAGACATACAAACAGTGACACGCTGTGACAGCTGCAGAGTAGAGAGATGGAGACAGAAAGAAAGAAGGTTAGGAAGAAAGAAAGTGTGACAAGAGGTAGAACGACAGAACAACAGACAAAGAATCAGATAATGTAAGAACGAAAGACAGAAAAGCAGAGGAGAGGAGGGTGGTGAGAGAAAAACAGCTGGAGAGACAGACAGACGAGGGCTGTTGGGGAGAAGGAAAGGTTTAGCTAGCACAGGGTGATTATATTTGGCAGGTTTAACTACACTCAAGTTCAATTAAAGGTGACATCCACTGATGTAATAAAAAAATACTTGTTTCCTTAGCATCTCATTACGTATGCATAAATTCTTAAATAAAGTCCCCTTGCACTGGGCTGTGGAGAGGTGGGATTGTGTTGTCTGAAGTGAATGTGGAATGAGCGGGAATCCACAAACTATCAGCATGATTGGGCCAAATAAATGTTGATGGAATTGGTTGTTACAAGGTAAATCTGTGGGACCTGATGTTGTATTTGAATGAGCACCATTTATTTGATGTTCATTCATTTATGATTCTGTTGTACACATACACACATGCACACAATTGTAGGTACAATGTTAGAGTAGATTTTCCAAGTGCCAGTGTCAAAATCAGTGTCATTGTTGATTAAACAGCTGACACCTCAGCCTTTGCCAAATGATTTAGAAGCCTTTGCCATATTAGAATGTCTTAGTTTTAATACATATGTCTGGTGTGTGCAGGTTCACTCAAGTATTCCAAGAACACCATTCCAAAAATGAAAGAGCCCATCCTATGGGAAATTTAATTTCTTATATTTTAATCCATGTTTCCTATATTTAAGCTAAATTGCACAAAGGTCTAGCCTTGATTTATTGCATTTGTGATGTCACAATACCAAAGCATATCTGCCTTTTGAAAATAAAACAGAATGAGACTTTTAAATTAATTAGATTTATACCTGGTGAATAGACAATATAGGAATGTGTGGTATATACAGGTGTCTGTCAGAATAAAAAACAAAGAAATAACTGCTGAAATGCTGAAACTACAGAAGAGTATTTAGTTTTTCACAACTATTGATGGCAGAAGTAAGAGTTCTTGAAGACAGTGGCTTTGATGTCAACGCTAGTGATGCTGATGTATTACAAAAAGGCCACACTAATTAGCTGCAAGGTCAAAGACAAAATGCACTCTAAGACAGAATTATAGACTCTTTAAAGAGAGGAGCCCCACCCTGACAACACGTCCCTTTTGCAGAGCACTTCATCATCTTTAGAAACATGCTGGAGGAATGATGGGAACACTTCATTAAAGAGGTCAAGGGCTCAAGTGCATTCATAGCACAAAAATGGTGTTTAATGACCATTCCGCTGTCAGCATCTCTCTGAAGTGGCTATCAATATCTGTGATTGATGAGTGGTAAATTTTAAGGTTTTCTTAAAATTTTGTACCGCTTTAATGGTCACTCTAAAGCATCAAAAGACACAGTGCAAAATATTGTCACATTAAATTATAGTGAATGATTATTATAAATTTAAACTGGGCGTGGGGCGGCACGGTGGCGCAGTCACACAGCTCCAGGGGCCTGGAGGTTGTGGGTTCGATTCCCGCTCCGGGTGACTGTCTGTGAGAAGTTGGTGTGTTCTCCCTGTGTCTGCGTGGGTTTCCTCCGGGTGCTCCGGTTTCCTCCCATAGTCTAAACACACACGTTGCAGGTGGATTGGCGACTCAAAAAGTGTCCGTAGGTGTGAATGTGTCTGTGTTGCACTGTGAAGGACTGGTGCCCCCTCCAGGGTGTATTCCCGCCTTGCGCCCAATGATTCCAGGTAGGCTCTGGACCCACCGCGACCCTGAATTGGATAAGCGGTTACAGATAATGAATGAATGACTGGGCGCGGCACATGGGGTAGTGTCTCAGTCACACAGCTCCAGGGACCTGGAGGTTGTGGGTTCAAGTCCCGCTCCGGGTGACTGTCTATTGAGGAATGTGGCGTGTTCTCCCCGTGTCCACATGGGTTCCCTCCGGGTGTTCCGGGTTCCTCCCATGGTCCAAGGTGGATTGGTGACTCAAAAGTGTCCGTAGGTGTGAGTGTGTGAGGGAATGCATGTTGCCTTGTGAAGGACTGGCGCCCCCTCCAGGGTGTATTCCTGCCTTGCAGCCAATGATTCTGGCTAGGCTCCAGACCCACCATGACCCTGAACTGAATAAACGGTTACAGACAATGAATGAATGAATCAATGAATGATTCGATCTGGGATGGCGCAGCACGTAGTGGAGGTTGTGGGTTCAACTCCCGCTCCGGGTGACTGTCTGTGAGGAGTGTGGTGTGTTCTCCCTGTGTTCGCGTGGGTTTCCTCTGGGTGCTCCTGTTTCCTTCCACGGTCCAAATACACACGTTGGTAGGTAGATTGGTGTCTCAAAATGTGTCCATATGTGTGAGTGTGTGAATCAATGTGTGTGTGCGTGTCACCCTCCAGGGTGTGTTCCTGCATTTGCCCAGTGATTTTCAGTAGGCTCCAGGCCCACCCCAAGTGTGAACTGTATAAGCGGTTACAGGCAATGAATGAATGAATGATTCAAGCTGCCATAAAATGACCTCCTTGTTTTTAAACACATGTTCTATTTTAGCACCATGTCCACCCCACCGGCCATGTCAGTGCACTTTTTAATTCTACAATTACAGACTGCAGTCAGTCTATTACTCTGCATGCATCAAGTGTAGAAATAAGTAGCTAATTGTAATGTTATTGCAGATGTGTATGAGTACTGTATTACATTCATACAAAAATTACCCCACACTGCAAAAAGTGATTTCTTGTCAAGAAAAGCATGTTAAATTAATTCAGTATGAGTAGCATTTCTGATATGATATAATAACATTTTTAAAAAAAAATCTCTTTATGAGTTGACAGAATATGCATTTTGAACTGTTTCAAAACCTCAGGTTCACACATAACAGCTTCAAAATAAATTCAAAATTGGAGAATGATTTACTCATTGGTATGATCCCTAAGAAATATAGTGCCTGCATTTTAATGCCTTCAATTGCTGTATTTACATTCCGTCATAGCAGCTATCTAAGCATTTATAACACATCCCTAAATAAAACATCATCCCAGTCTTTGAGTCCTATCTGAGCTAAAATATTGCAGCAGTTTTTGCAGATGTTTTGCAATTTGATGAAGTCAGCTGATCTCTCACTGGACAATGTTTTAAAATATTCGAGGAGCTGATCTGTCATTGGTGGTTGTGGGTTTCAGCTTCACTGTGGCAAAAGGGTTGGTGCCTCTGGAAAAAGCAACACACAAAATATAGAATAATTATCCATTCACAATTCACAGATTATAGCCCAACTTTCACATCTGTTCTGTTTAAAATATTCCATCTCACGTTCATTAAGTTAATTTCTACCTGGGGAAAAGTTCTGGTCGAGGCCTGAAGTCATCTTGTCTCTGCTGGAGAGAAAACAACAAATTTAATGTTAAAAGCCACCTGCTGTGATTTCTTTTGTAGTTTCATACTCTGACACGTCCAAAAATTTCAATAACCAGCATCTGAAGGCAAAACGCAGAAACAGCATGCCATTTATCGTAGCTGTTAAGACATGAAAACCACAGGAAAACATACCATGCAAAAACAACATCTGCAAACAAACACACACCACACACACTGACAGACCCTCAGCAGCTGGAGCTGTCCCCCTCCATCCACCAGAAAGACGGCTGAGGCGTCATGGAGAACAGAACTTTACCACAGTGCCTCTGCTGGCCAAATCAGGGAACTTTGATTTAACACTCATCAAAAAACACACTCAGCCTGTTCCCTAAACACCTATTTAAACTTGACAAACAAGACAAACAATCAGTTCTAGCTAAAGTAGGTTAACGCATTAAAATCTGAGCCAATATAAAGCAAAAAATATCAGTAAGCTTACTGAAGAACAGCATACACTGTTTTACCAAACATTTGTATTTTAGATTAAATAGGTTTGTCAATAAATTACATACATACAGCCAATACATTGGCTTCCTACTGTTCAGTGTGTTATTTTTATTGTTCATCATTTTAATTCCATTTTTGTCCAAGTCTACTGAGCTTACTTTTCTTTCTGAAGGAGCAGGTATTACAGGCTGAAAGTTGTTTGATTTCGTTTGTGCCAGTGGTGGCGGGGGAGCAGGCGGAGCCACACTGCTTCTGCTGCTTGCTGGTTGATCAAAAAGGTTGCTCATGCTGCTGCTGCTTCTGAGAGAGTTGTTGCTGAAAGAGAAAGTAAAAGTCAATCTAAAAGAACTTAATCTGTGCAGGAGATACAGAAAGTAAAATCTGAGATCTTTCCATACCTGGATTCAGGGGGTCTAGGTGTGTCCTCAATGGGGCCAACATAGGCAGCCGGAAACCAGCCCTGGCTTTAAAAAATTGTAAATACAACAAAACGTTCCTTCAATTTCCATCAGTAGGTTAGCCAATGCATGTTTATTGTCTGAGGATTGCTTCTTTAGTGGTATTAGGCTAATGAAGATAACAAGTAATGGTAATTAATAGCCACCAATTTAGCTTCATAGCTTCAAACAATGCTATGATGATTTAAGTACACTTAGAGAAACATTCTTATGTGCTTTATCACATTGTATGATGTATTGTACTCTATAAAAACAGGGCTAAATGGGTCTCTCCTCACCTTGAGGAACTTTCTGCACGACCAAAGAGCCAGCCGTTTCGAGGCTCTGGCACAAGCACAGTGATCATCTCCCCTCTGGAGAATGACAGAAGTGTGGGGTTAGAGGAGGGTGGGTATGGCACCAGCGCTCGCATCATCCTACCACCACCTAATCCCAGGGAATCTCCAATTGAGCTGGAGCGGGAACGAGTGGGCTGTGGGGAGGGACCTAGAGAGAGAGAGAGAGAGAAAATCTTTCAAACAGAAGATTTAGAACAGTAATTTGAAACCACTGTTGCACTGGTGCTCAAAGTTTCCTCACCTCTAGATGGCACTCTGCCTAAAGACTGTTCTGCCCATGCACTAACTTGATTATCAACCTGAGAATGTATAAGGAAACTGCATTAATTAGCTTGTATTTTTGGACTATGCACCCTCATCCATTCATAGCATTTACTGTTAGTTCTGATGAATGCCTCACAGTGTTGTCGTCCATTCTTGATAATGGAGTGCGTGGCCTGGACACTCTGGTTTGACTCACTTGCTCCCTCCATCCCTCCGCTCTTTGCTGCAGAGAGCCCCCTGTCTTTGGCAAAAGGCACAGTATTTCCTTAAGTAAGATACTCAAATAATAATAAAAAAAGTCAAATACTCTGATAATAATAATTTTAAAATGTTATCTGTGGCTCAGCAGGGCTGTAAAAAACCCTTAATATTGGATGGCAATAGGTCATTCAGCCATTCCTTTCGAACAGCTGACATTTGCTGGAATGTACCTTCATAGATGTTCATAGAAGATCAGGAGTAATTAATTAAAATTCATTACAGTCCAGTTGGAGAAAATGTTCTCAAGCCAAGGTCTAGAACATAATGTATAACCTGCATTATGATCAGTGCCATATCTGGCCTATTGAAGTAGCCTTGTAGCTATAGCAACATTTTATGTAGTTAACAACTAAATGTCAAATCAAAATCATTCATTCATTCATTATCTGTAAGTGCTTATCCAGTTCAGGGTCGCGGTGGGTCCAGAGCCTACCTGGAATCATTGGGCAAAAGGCGGGAATGCGTCAAATTCAATTACATTTCAACAAGATTTAAAAATATTATAAATAACAAATCCTCTAAATAAAATGTCCTCTTATTTCAAGCAAAATTTACAAATAAATGCATATGCAAATAAAGCACCTAATGACTTGTAGTTGAACTTGATTTCTGATTGGTTTTTATTGCTGGAGGGCTGGACTTTATCCATTAACAGCAAACTGATTGGCTCTTTTTGCTGAAGGATGGGAATTCCATGTTCAGCGATATGAAAATTTCAACCCATAATCGTTCCCTTTATTTTTAAAGATGCTGGTTGTACCTCCCACAACACTGTCGTCCTGAAGGTGTCCCTAAAGAGCTTTTATCACGTCCCTTTGGGCTATTTTTACTGGCCCCAGGACAGCGGTCTCTGCAGCCCTGCCCTGTGTGTGTCACTTATTCGAGTCACAGCGCTCATCATATGCAATTAGTCTGATCATTTCCTGGAGCACTAAACCAGAACCATAATGACTAGAAGAGTCATACAATTTAAAACAAACACTCTGTTAGAAATTAAACAGCTCTTAATAGTTTATGAGTTAGAAGTCCATGTCCGGATAGGATAGAGTCTGGGTCTGGACTCGGACCACGGGCCGCCTATTCGTGACCTCTGCTGTAGGTTTATGTTAGTTGTCATCAAAGGCTTATATCAGTATAATGTAGTCTTATGAACATTGCCCAAAATGCAGTAAATGCACATGTCGGCTGTGTCTGTTAAAAGCACAAACAGTTTCCAAATAGACCCAGAAAGCCAACATTTTAATTCTGCTCTCCGATCTCTTTAGCTAAAGAATGCGGTGCTTATTAAAGGAAATCGAACAGAACAATGAGCCTAGACCCACTGGGCGTCCTGGGGGACTGGGATGGGAATTGGTGTTTTACAGAAATAAAGTGTTGTTGTCTCAACAAAATTGCTAATTATAGAGATTTTCAGACTAAACCACACCTTTATTTCTAGTAGGATTGACATGTGTAATGATCTTCTAACTGGAATTCCAAAAAAAGGCAATTAAACAGCTTCAGGTGATTCAAGGCAGCTGCCAGATTTATGAATAGGAGCAAAATAAGAGACCACATCTACCCCACTCCCCATCCCCATTCTTAAATCCTAACAATGGGTACAAATCCATTACAGAACAGACATTAAGATGCTGTATATTGTCTATAAATCTTTTCATGCTGTAAGATTGGCATATTATTATCAGATATGTTACAGAAATAAGAGCCAAGCAGAACTCTCAGATCTTTAGGAGCTAGTCAGTTAGTCCTGCCTCTGGTGATGACTTAAAATGCAATGGTGTTTAGCTACACAATGCTCTTAAATGGACCCAGATAGAGAAGAGCCCAGACTTTCGACAACTTTAAACTCAAGCTGAAAGCATTCCTATTTAAGGCCTTCAGCTCAGTTTAACATAATGTTAACTTTTAATAATTTAATATTCCCACAGAAGTCAAATCCATTGCACATTTTAATAGAACAATACTTTAATTTTACAATGAACCATCAGAATGTTCTATAAGGCTTTTTTTGTGCACCTTTTGTCTTAGTTATCTAAAAGTTTCAGGAGTCGAGTTGAAGTTTTACCTTGTTCATCAGATACACAATAGACTGAGTGAGTCCGCAGTGTTTCTCAGCCAGAAAGCGATATCTCCTCTGTTCTTCTTTCAGCGCCTCTCTCTGACTCTCCCTGAGGAACTGTATATATTCACCATCATCCTACACACACCCACAGTACACTGTTATTATTAACATAATTCTTTACACACACACACACACGCATGTCACTACTGGAATCATGATATCTCTACTGCTTTTAAAGATCTCTCACAGGACACTATTATACATCCATTACACATGCAGTAATACACATGCTATAGGTGTAGGTCTCTGTTCATACAACAAAGTGTATGAACAAATGTTTCCAAACAATTCAACTTGGTTACTTTCCTATGAAAAGACAAATATTTTAAATAATTGTAACCATCTTAATTAATTTTCATAATTACATAATTAGGGGCGGCACGGTGGTGCAGCAGGTTAGTGTCGCAGTCACACAGCTCCAGGGGCCTGGAGGTTGTGGGTTTGATTCCCTCTCCGGGTGACTGTCTGTGAGGAGTTGGTGTGTTCTCTCTGTGTCCGCGTGGGTTTCCTCCGGGTGCTCCGGTTTCCTCCCACAGTCCAAAAACACACGTTGGTAGGTGGATTGGCGACTCAAAAGTGTTTTGCGACTGTGATTGGCGACTCTTAGGTGTGAGTGAATGTGTCTGTGTTACCCTGTGAAGGACTGGCGCCCCCTCCAGGGTGTATTCCCGCCTTGTGCCCAATGAGTCCAGCTAGGCTCTGGTCCCACCGTGACCCTGAACTGGATATGCGCTAAGATAATGAATGAATGAATGAATGAATGAATGAGAAAGTAAGTCATAATTATGACATTCGTTCATTTATACATTTTCTCCAACTTCTCCATCCTGATCAGGGTCGAGGTGAGCCTTTAGCTCATCCAAATTACTGAGCACAAGGAAAGAACATGCCCTGGACAGAGTCCAAGTCCATCGCAGGGCATCACTCACACACCCAATCACTCATTTACTAACACATAACTAAATGTGCATAGCTAACCGACCTACCAACATGAGATTTTGGACTGTGTGAGGAACCTTAAGCACCTGGAGGAAACCCTCACAGACATGGGATAACACACCGAAATCTGAAAACACACAGACACTGACCAGATGCAAGGATCATAGCCCTGGAGCCTCAGTTACTCAGTAACTGACTTATGGTATTAACTCTCCCTGTTATGCCAGTGTGCCACCCCATAATTATTATATACAAGGTCATAATTATAGGATACTTTGTCATTATTATTACTTACAAAATGGATATATACTGTGTGGCAGTTTATTATACCCTTCTCAGCGTGGCCTCTTTTATATGCTGAGTCACAGTCATCATTGTGAGAACATTTCTTACTTGTTTCAATGGTTGGATATGATTTCACATAAAACACTGATGACAAACGTACCTGAGAGCCACCTCTCCTCAGCTGTCTTTCTAAAGCTGTAGCTTGGTTCCTCACCTCCATCTCATAGTGCCTCTTACTTTCCTACAGTTAATCGAATTCAATGTCATTTTTTATTCAAGTTAGATTAGGTATTTTAATGCGGTTATTGTGTTTTTACAACAGAGGTGTTGGTGTGTTACTGACGAAAATGTAGTCTTTGTCCAGCCTGACATTTCTCTCCATTTCCTGGAGGACTTCATTATGGAACCAGCTAAACTAAGGCATGGACACACACATACATTATACATTAGTAAACATACTTATTATACATTCTATATAGTATTGTGCACATGAGGAATGGGAATGTGGAGTAGGGAATGGAGAAATGTGCATTAAAGAGTTACCACTCCTTCCAGTTCACTGTTAAGCCTCCTGTGACTCTCAGAAATCTGTATCAATATGTCACCTGCCAAAACACAAACATTACACAGTCATAGAGAACCTGCTTAGATTACAGCAGAAGCACATCAGAGAGGGATCTCCTAACAACTGCCCAAGACCCAGTAGATCATCAAAATTGTCACCAAACCAGCAGAGGGGAGAAACCCAGATAAAGTTCCACTGTATATATAGTCTCATAAAAAGAATGAATGTTATAATAATATTAAAGAATGTAGAGAACAAACACTTGAAATCCTACTTACTTCATTGTCTACAGAGGGCCTTATATTATTGGTTATCGAGGAAAAATTTCAGCTTACGTAATTCTGATCGTCAATGGACATATTATAGCTAATACTTACAATATACATTTACGACTCCATGATCAAATGTATCACAATAAACCTGTGTGTATATGTCTCTGTTTATGTTTAAGGCTTTAAAAGGTTAAACACACACAGTGCAACTGATGATCTGTTCACATTAGTAATTTATTATCACAGACCTGATACCTGATACGGCAACATTACACACACACACACCCACACACACCTTCCTTCTTTCTTATTCTGTCTCCCAGTATGTTATTTTCCATCTGTTTCTCTCTCTCTCATAGTGTACAAATTATTCACAAATGCACATTCTAACACATAGACGCATATGATAAATGATCAATTGTGCTATGTGTTTTAGAGCATTCCTCTGTGACATGATGCAGTGTGTGAGATATTGTGGGAAAAGAGCGACGTGTCATGTGTATAATAAATGTTGATCTGTATCAGCCTGTGTGAAGGCCATAGCCTCCAATTCAGCTAATTACCAGCAATAAAATCAGTTAGTCAGCAAGGAAGTGTGCAGCAGCTGCTTGCTGCAGCAAAGGGTGGGGGGTGGAGTTCATTTAGGGCTCGGTGGGCCATGGAGTTTGTTAGCAAAAATGGGTGCCCACCACTCAGATAGGTCACTTACGTCTGCCATCAAATATACGATGGTGAATTTTATAAAAACCTTTCAAGTTGTTAAAATTTCATGATAAACAGATTCTATTAATTCCCATTCATTTTTATTCTTTTGATTTCCTGTATTGCTGATATTTTGGATGCTGTTCCAACAGCATTGATATAGTGTACTTAAATAAATAAGCACTGAAAACATACATTGAATTTACTTACATTAGATACATCAGATTCACATAAAATGTTGCCAAAAGTAAGTAATGTATATATTTCACTGTTGTAAATGTATGTGCCTATTAACTAAATCCAGTGCATGTTATTTGTGAATTGGAATATTGGTTGTGTCTGGCATTTTTGGTTTGATGTATTGTGTTAACATTTAAAATGATTAAATTTAAGGTTAAAATTTCAAAAATTATTGTCTACATATTACTTTCTGCAGAAGTGTCTGTGTTAACTGTTGTGTTTTTGTGATTCTCATTCAGACATGAAGCACAGTAGAAATAAACTATGACCATTTTTGATACATAAAAACACAAATTACATTAAATAACTTATTAAATTAATTAAAGAGAAATTCAGAATTGATAGTTACCCAGAACACGAGATGATAGAGTTTGCAAGGCCTGTTCCCCAACCTTAGCAAGAGCCTGGAAATAGGTTTCACTGGCCACAGCTAGAGCTAAAAACACAAATATATAATAGCAATATGTTAGCCTGTATATTTACACTCCAGTGTATTTAATGATTTTTCAGTCAAGAAAAGATACATGGGTCATGTGAAGCATTTTGGCTTTTTCTTTCAGTATTAACAAGAGCATGGCCTGGATTTAGTAACAAGGAAAATGCCAATTGTTAAGGACTAATACAGTTCGGTTTAAGAGCTTTAGGTTTACATGAGCATATCAAGGATTATTGAGGCATGATTATCTCTGTATGACGCACAGACTCGTGTATTATCCAAATGTTCACAAACATGATTGATCAGTTCCTTTTTGAACAGCTGTCTCATCCGGGAGGTCAAAGATCAGTTTCTCCCATTCTTCTTTCCCACTCACTTTTTCTGCTTCTTTGTTTCATCTTCCATTGTTTTTACTTGTTTAAGCTTGATTACCTTGGAAAGCCTGAATGTAGTTATTCCCCATCATAACCAGCCTCTGTAAGCTTGGGTTAAACTGATCCATCAGACTCTGAGAGAGAGAAAGAAAGATTGAGATTATTATTTTTTACTTAATTACTTTTACTTACAGCTTCTGCATTTGTTCAGTTGATATAAGGAATAAAGTTTGGTTTTGTTTGTTGTTGTTTTTTTCTGTAGACAATTTGTACTTCACTCAGGACATCAATATAACCCAAGGCCACTATATACCAGCGGTGTGTGAAAATGTCAATCTAATAAGTTGTTAGCTTTAAGTTTGCTTTTATTCTACAGTGAGTGCTTATGAGACCAGTCTGCTCTAAATTAACAAATAAATAAAGTTTGCTATTGTCCGTGTGGCTGGTATAGAAAGATATACACATTCTGTTAAGGCTAACCTTCTTTACGTGTCCTATTACAGTATCTAAAACATACTATTTCAAATAAACTCTTTCATGAGAGTAGATTCTAATTAAACTATGCTAATGCTAATACAATTGGTTTTCTCTTTATGAAATATAAACAACCCACTGAGGTGTTGACCAATTATTTACTATAAAGATATATAAACTCACCATGTATATTCTCAGTGTCGAGCGATGCAACTGGTCACTGTTTTGTCCTGACATTCTGCCACTTAGTTATTACACAATGTAAATAAATAAAGTGTTATGAGCAACAACAGCAATCTATTAACAACACCAAACTCTCAGAGTAACAATCCTTCAACCTTCCTTCAGCAGTGTCTGTGACTGTGAATTACTGGTGCCCTCTGCTCCTGAGAGAGAGAGAGAGAGAGAGAGAGAGAGAGAGAGAGAGAGAGAGAGAGAGAGAGAGAGAGAGAGAGAGAGAGAGAGAGAGAGAGAGAGAGAGAGCTATTGATACCGTTTTGAGCGGTGAATTATTGAACAGAGTATAGTAAAGGTGTGGGTGTGGTTTATCCAGGTGCCACAAACAATTGTTCGTTTAGATCAGTGTCCTAAGACATTAGTCTTTTCTGGACATAAACACTAAAATATGTTTTCCAGTTGTTCTCAGTTTAAATGATAAATAAAGATAAATTTGTGACCAATGTGTACTTGTGCTCATCCAAATTGTTTAATAAACAGTAAGTGAAATTGATTTAAAACTGACCAATTCAAAGAGTTAATTTTCTTTAAGTGTGCTGGCTTTTTTTTCAGGTTATTGTCATTTAAGTGGTTTCCTTGCAGACATGTGCAGATTTTGCATCCAGTATTTCTTTGTAGAATCCTAAGATAATTACCATATAATTAAATTACTGATTTTCACTTAAGTTTATCACATTCTTCACAATTTTCCATTCATTATATCAAACCAGTGCTACCGTGGTTGTAGTGTCCGTGGTTGAAATAATGATGCCTGTTTGTGAGGCAGTAGAGGTGAACACAATGCCTGTTTGTGATTGGTTTGTATTGCTGTAAAGACAAACACAAAGCCTGTTTGTGATTGGTTGGTGAGACAGTAGAGGTGAACATGAATTATGTTTGTGATTGTTTGGTCAGGATGTGGGGTGAACATGTAGTATATTTGCAATTGGTCAGTGAGGCTATGAGGTAAAATTATGTATGTGGTTGTGGTTGCTTGGTGTGGCTGTAGGAATGGATATGATAGGTGTTTTTGATTGGTGGGTGTGGGTGTAGTGGTGAACATGATGCTTGTTGGTGATTGGTAGGTGTGGCTATGGGGTGCGGAACTAGATGCAAGTTTGTGATTGGTTGATGCAGCTGGGTGTCTTTGCAAGCAGGTTCTTCTAGAATGTTGTGTTTCTTTGTTTTAAATGCTCTTTCCCCTTGAACATAACTGAATTGGTGTACACAACATCTACGCCTAATGCCTGCACTAGGCAAATATGAAGCTGTCATCTGCTGGTGGAAAATCCTGTTTATACATGGACTGAATGGGCTTGAAAGACAGACAAATACCACACTCCAGGCCAAACAGGGGGCTATTTTGCATATTAATTTCCCTTGCAAAGATGCTCAGTCACAACACCAGTCAACAACAGAGGCAAGAGACTTCCGCAAAGAGACAAATGCAGACAAAAGTGGGAATTAGGCTGGAGTAAATTTGATGTAATTTCACTGTATTCACTGTATCATAATGAAAAGACAGAAATTGGAAAAGCACATATTATTTTTTAAAAACCCTCAGTTTATTTAGCAATTTAGCCTAGACCAATAGCCTAAACTGAACAAATAAACATCACTCAGACCACAATATATTACATTAGTAGGACCACAGGTTATTAAAAAGAGTTTATTGTGTTATAAACAAAAAATAATAGCTGTTTTACAGGTCTCATATTTATATTTCATGTAGGACTCACTGCAATCCACTGATATTTAAAAATGTTAGCTGGAATACAGTTTAAAATCTAAAAAAAAAAACATGTTTAAGCCAGAATTACTGCTAATTCAAACTTGAACATTTGATGGGAATTATGACTGCCTGAACACAGATAAATGACCAGACTGTCCTATTTTTTATGGGTTTTCAGTTTATGCAATGTTGCCGTTACCTTTGTTTTCACAACGTCTGGGCACTTTCGAATATTCAGCTCTTTTTTGTCACTAAGTCGACTTTGCGAATTTTCAGAGAGAAAACAAATTATTGTTACAAATTAAACCTTTCTGCTATTTTGTGAGATTAAAATGCAGACTCTTGTCTTTACTGCATAGAAGATGCTGTACAGAGAGTCGTAGCAAAGACGTATCTAGCGTAGACAACCACTGCAGAAAATTCGACCCGGAGGGTTGAAACGGTTCGAATAATTCATAGCACAGAATCGGTTCAGAAGAATGACTCGGACATCAGTGCAGTGAATATGGGAACTGCTGTGGGCTGCTCTGAGTGGCCAGCTTCTGTGTCATAGACTTTGTGAGTGTGTTTCTGTGTAAGTGTTTGAGTGTGTGTCGCTTGGTTTTCTGGATCCTCCTTCCTCCTGCAGCTCCTCGGCTCTACCTGCTCTCCTGCGCCAGAAACATGGAGCTGTCCGCGGCCGGGGACCGGGTCTTCGCCGCCGAGGCCATCCTCAAACGCCGTGTCCGCAAGGTGGAGCATTATTATTCTTTTTTATATACATACGTATATATAGAAACACGATTAGGTTTGATTTTCCTGCGGCCTACCTTTCCTCACGATTAAACTTCAGCTAGCAGACTCAATCCAGCCACAAAGCTGTTTTACAGCGTAGTCTGCAACACAGAGTAATGCCCCGCTTTTTTAAAACCGTTTGGAGGTTCACTGATTAGCGGAACAAACCTTTAACACCCGTCTTCACGCCACTGTTTTCTGTTGTCGGCATGTGTCGTTTGTATTGGACTGAAATGATGGGATGTAGCCTGCTAGCTAACGCTAGCTCTGACGGCGCCAGCTGTTTTGTGTCTGCTCGGATTGCTAATTCTGACAAAGAGTGGACTGTACTCACAACAACGCGATAATTTTGCTCTGAAAGTGTGAAGTTACCGTATATATTCATTTTATTTACTCATACAATGATTGTTTAACCCTCAGAGCAACGACTCATTTATAGCGGTGTATGTTAAAAGTTACAATAAACGAATAACCATGTCTGTCAGCATTAAGAGCAAGGTTAAAGCAAATAACAAAATAATATAACAGACTTACAGCAAATAAAATTCAACGGAACCAGGCAAAGACGAAATTGTGTAATATATGTATATAAAATATATGTTATAAAACACCGACAGCTCTCAACTGTCAGGTTATTCATATATATACAAATGGAATAAAAGGTAGACACGTATTGATTTAACTTGGAAGTGACACCAAACGACAATAATTGACAATGATTTCTTATCAATTTATAACAAAATGCACTGTGAAAGGTAGACAGCGTCACAGTTTCTTATGTTGTATACATTTATTCTTGGTCTATGTCAGAAATTATTGAACCTAGAGCCTAAAATATATGAAATGTGTCCTGCTGTCGTGACAAAGAGCAGAGGAAGGATGAGATTTTTTTTAAATTAGATTAATTCTGTTATGATAGCTAAAATCTGGAGATAAGAACTGAAATCTGTCAGTAATTTCACATCTGCACACATTTTGCAAATTCATAATCTTGCAGTTTCTTCAAGACTGGCCTACTTTCATGTGTGGGTGCCTTAGATTATATTCTAACCATGTGTCCTTATTTTAAACGCAGGGTCGAATGGAATACTTAGTTAAATGGAAAGGATGGGCTATAAAGTAAGTCTTCTGCAAATTTGATCATTGAAAATATGAACGGTAATAGTTATAGTTGTTAAACAAAAATGATTGCAATTTCTCTTTGCTTTTTACAGATACAGTACATGGGAGCCAGAGGAAAACATTCTTGATGAACGTCTTGTAGCAGCTTTTGAACAAAAGTGAGTTTTACACTTCCCCTCTAAATTTTCTGCTGCTGTCATGACAAAACCTAGTATTTCCTTAATGGTAACATCCAAGAGAGGGTGAAACATCCCTAAGTTTGAGTGGTCACCAATACATTTTCACAGAAAAAATGGCACCCAGTATGAAAACAATAATTTGGACATTATGTTGTTTATTTTGAACACAATAGACCTATATGTGGAAACAAGCAGGAAAGGAAGGGTTGTAGTGCACCATGCATCAAAAGTCACCCATGATAAATGCTGTTTGAGGGTGCAGAATCATCATATAGAGGAAAATGAGTCAGTACAGTCACTTAACTCTGACTACTGATGTGTGATGTGACTGTTGCAGTATGCAGTATAACAGCAGTTAGGCTGTTATAGCCGTTGATCTCAAGTGTTTGAAGTGGTATGCATTAGTCAGTGGTTGACTGTTTAAAGGATGCTTGCAAGAAGTACTCAGTCATCTCGATTCATGTAGCATTACTCTCATAAATAAGCTACAGTTGGCTATGAGCTGCCTTTGGTTGCTGCTTTTTATGCATGTCAAACTAAAAATACACAGCTACAAAAAAAGCTAAAAAAAATATATATATATATATATACAGACTAAAATTATTAAAAGCAGATTCCATGTGGTATCTTCTTGTCTTTTCAATCAGGGAAAGAGAACAGGAACTTTATGGGCCAAAGAAGAGGGGACCCAAGCCTAAAACACTGCTTCTGAAGGTTGGTCGATATGAAATAGTTTAATCTTGAAAGAAAATGTCCCATTTATTTACATTCTTCTCATTCTCCATATGTATGTTTGTTCTCTAGTCTAGAGCACAGGCTACAGACAGCTCCCCCCGAGTTCCTGAGTTCAAACACACTCGACCCCAGCCGTCATCCAAACCTCCACCACCACCCCTTCCCACACCCTCTTACCCACCTAGCTGTCCTTCCAATGCTAAGCTGCAGTCTGGAGCTACCCAGCCAAAACTGAAGAAGGACATTCACAGATGTCATCGCATGTCACGGCGACCTTTGCCCCGTCCAGATCCTTTAACCCAGTCAGTTGGTCATTCGCTCAGCCCCTTCTCTGAGACAGTTCGTATCCTCAACAGGAAGGTGAAACCTCGTGAGGTCAAGAAGGGGAGAGTGATCTTGAATCTGAAGGTGATAGACAAGCCTGGGAGTGGTGGCGCAGCCAATAACCGGAGGACACACACCACAGCACACCAATCCCATTTCGGACGGCAAAAGATTCCGTCTCGCAATAGGGTGATTGGGAAGAGCAGGAGATTTGGGGATGTTTCATATAGAGGCCTTCATCTTCCTGTGTCTGGTGCTGGTTTTGCAGTGTTTGGGAAAACATTTGATGCTCATCCAATGGACACTTCTGGGAATCAACTGAAAGTCGAGCAGAGTGGCCACAAACTAGGCGTCAAGTCTTCAACTTCACAATCATTGTCTCAAAGTTCAAAAGTCCTGAGCTCTGATGTTCCAACAGCACTAAGTGAACCTCCTCAGTCTGCTTCCAGCTCCGAAGTCTCTGACAGTGAAAGTCAGCTCACGTCGTCAGTGCAGTCCCAGAAACCTTCTTTAGCCCACCCGATGTCTGAGGTGAATCCTGCCATTTTGCCCCCTTCTAAACCCAGCATTATGCTAACAGACTCGAAACCCAATTCTTCTTCAGCCCAATCTGTCCTCCCTTCTTCTCCCATGTTCTCCTCATCATCATCATCGTCATCTTCATCTGAAGACAACGAACGCATCCTTGACCTCTCAGTTCCTCATGGGAGCGACAGGCGAGCTAAGCGCCACCATCCTTTCTGTCGCCATCGTCAGCCCAAGCTTCCAGAGATTCCTGTATCTGAAGAGGCCTCAGAAGAAGAGGAGCCAGACTGGCATCCAGAGATGGCTACACAGTGTGCCAATGTGGTCGTTACGGACGTTACAACTAACCTTCTCACTGTCACTATCAAAGAGTTTTGCCATCCTCATGGACTACCCCCAACAGCCTCTTCTCCATGCTATGCTAATCATTTATCTGCTTCAAATAAGACAAAACACCAACCATGACAACCAAAAAAAACAAAACAAACTGTAAACAAAGGTGCCATATGTACTGCCTTTATCTAGGGGATGTATTTCCTTTATATTCCTTAAATCCAGTTGCGGCATTATTACATTTTTCTCATGCTCCCATTAGAGTATTATAGCTTTGCCTTGACAAATGTGAAAGGAGAGGAATGCTGAAAATGTTTTCTTTGCCCCTTATGTCTTACAGAATTGTGAGATCAAATGTCATACTGACAGAACGCTCAGTAAACAACTGCGCCTTAATATTAGCTACAGGGAAAGAAATCAGAGTGAAGTAGCTCCCTCCCTAGACTTTATCTAGATCAGCTGTCAAATGTTGACCTCTGCACATCTACAATATCCACAGCCGGAAGAAGAGGATTGCATATTTCATGATATTGTTGCTGCGGTGCTTCTTAGATTGTTTTATATGGCCATGTACGTGTATACATGTGTTCAAACATTGAGAGCAGCGCATGAAGGTATTTGGGTGTGTTTGGCCAGCATTGCCACCACAGTCGCTGGTGTAATGATCAACTGTCTGAAAGCACCTAACACTTTTTTATGGCACAACAGTAATAATAGGCTTATCTCAGCCTTTCCCATAGGGCTTTATACCCAGCCCTGTAGTTTAAAAGTTTGGCATTACGGCTCTACTTTTAGGACACAGGGAGAAACAAAGTATGAATGTTCTGGTTGAATTGAGTTCATTTTATTTTATATTCTGTTTAATCCTCATGAAAACGAAAATAAGCTTGACTGTCTATTATTTTGACTTGTCTAGGGAGGCTAGATTTAACCTGAGGAGTAAATGCATTTTAAGCACTTGTTTTACGGTTAAACGTTATATTGATATTTTCTTTAACTAAATGAATCCTTAGATGTTCAGTTAATACTTCCCTTTTGCTTTAGTACTCATGTGCAACTGAGTAATCGCATATTAAGAAAAACAGCACTTCCAAACAGGGCAAAAGCTATTTTCTATTTTTAATCTGCCAAATCTGTTGGCAAAAAAAATGTGTTCATAGCATATTAATGTCTTTTTCTGCTTACACAAATATGTAATGGATTGACAATTGGGAATTTCTCTGCTTAGTTCAGTGAGTCGAATTGCAACATGCTTTTATTATTAGGTCAGTTACTGCAACTTTGTAGGTTAATATCAGCTGAGGGAGACATGATACATTTGCAGCTTTACAGTACAAATTACAGTGGAGATCAAGCGTGTTCTTGTTCCGCATGTGGTCCTGGCCCAGCTGGAACGGACGAGTCACATTACCAGTTCTGCAATCGCCTCTATTGTTCTTTTCGCTCACCGAGCTTTAGTGAGTGTGAGAGCTCAGCAGGGGGCATTTGAAGGCAGACCCTGTATTCCTCCGAGACAAGTAGTGCTGGCCACCATGTGGCAGTTGTAAAGAGAAAAGAGTTTTGATCTCATTCCCATGCTGATAGAATTGTCTTACCCTCCAGTTAGACTTTAATTAAAGACAACCCCCAAACCCATGAGCCGCACACTGCTAACCAACATGTTTTAAAACAGGAAGCAAAGACTTACCACAAGAAGAGGAAGATATGGAATGAGATATGGAGACTAAAAGAAAAGTCATAGACCGCAAAAGACAAACATCTTCTTGTGCATCGGCCTGCCGGGCAACTTTGGCATTGATAAGAACTCAAGAACATCTGTTTCTACAACCCGTATTCTCCTGAATGATCACGCGCTCTCTTGTTGGATCTCTCAAACTGTAAACGACTGAGTTGTTATTACAAATATGCTTGGTCATTTCAGTAGCACACTTACCGAAGTGTTGGTGTGTAGTCGGATTATAGAGAGTTCACAGTTGTTAACAATGAATCTAATGCCCCTTTCGCATTTGCACAGTAGTCCAGAGATGTTCCAGAGTTTACCCGGAGGGGCTGTGAGTGAGAAAACTACCTCCCGCAACATTCGTCCCAGACATTACCCCAACTTTATCCTCCTAATCCTCTAGTAAAACTCCAAGAACGGTCAGAGTCAGTGCATATGAGGACAGAGTGGGAAATGTTCAGAGGTCCACACCTAAATCACTCATTTCATCTGCTGCGAGAGCGAGCCTGAGAGAAAATTTCCCACTGTGTGTTGCATATGCGAAAGACCACTCTGAGACATCTCCGGACCAATACGCTTGAGATTCTCCAGAGTTTATGTGTGGTTCATCTTATGTGGCAGTTATTAGGTGCTGAGTTGTTGGGTAATGTGGCATTAGTAGCCCTCATCCTTCCAGCATGGTGGCATGATATGCTTCACAAATACTGTTAACTACATGAGAAATTTAGTTGTTCAGTGCACAAGGAAATAAGCTGGCCCTTCCTATTTATAGAATGAAACGTGACACGTGTAAGGCTTGTACTACTAGCTATGTACTTTGTAATCTTATAATCACTTCTAATTGTAATTAAGTTATATTCTGTTGGCACTTGTTTACACAATGAATACAGAGTTTAGGTCCAGAGAGATCATAAAAGCAGGCTCCTTGGTTATCAGCTCTGGGCTTAGAGGGCCAATGTGAGGTACATTTGAGTTATTTCCCTGCTTAAACACACCTGGTATAGCCCAGCTGTTATTTGCCTGATGTAGAAGGTGAGTTTAAGCTTGGAAACCACCAAACTGTGCTGCGTATTGGCCACTCCTGACCAGACCTAGTTTTCTGAATTAGAATAACTTCCCCTGCTTAGCACTTCTCACTGGCACAGTCATGCACTTATTAATGAATCCATTTGTTTTTCTTTTTTCTTAATGGGCATTTAAGAACATTTTGTTGCTGCAGGGTGCTGAACTGGAGCCGTCTATGACATATTAGCTTATGCCACTATAGACTCGCTCCTAGCTTCAGTGTCAGCTCTTTCCACGGAAGTAAAGCTGGTCTAGAGCTCAACTAACCCCCTTCAGAAACCCCAATATTCACAGGCAGACACTGGAACAATCTTCCATGTTGAAATGCCTGCCAGGACAGTTCCCCCGCAACTAGCCAAACAACCAGCTATCAACTTGTAATTCATATGCTGAACTTGGACCTAGATGTCCACTCAAGATTACACCGGCATAACAACATTTCTCTCATTCCTTGTGATGTCTTGTAGAGATTGGGAGCTTTTACCTGATTATGATTATTATTAGACTTATGTGCATGACAGCCATATGTATTGTTAAGGGTTTTTTTTTTCTGCTTGATCATTTTATTAATTGAACTTTACTGCACTTAATATGTTCAACCTTTGGCAGTGTGTATTGATTCTTATTTAAAGAAGAAAATGAATGCTATTGTGATTTTATTTTGTTATTTTAATTTATTTAATCATGCAAAGACAGTGTGCTGGCGTGATTCTGTGTGCGTCCAGCATCAACAGACTGCAAGATGAACTGGCCTTAAAAATCACTCGCATCACACTTTTTGCAGAGACTCTTGGACGAAAAGACTGAGCTGAAATATGTGAAATGTATTTTAAGTGTAACTGTCACTTTTATAATAGATCACAGGGTCGCATGCCCATTTTCAAATGAAATGTCTGCGTGCACTGTCACATGGTGGTGCATTTAGGGTAACACCATCTCACTGTGTATTTGAGGAGCTCTGTTATGTAATGGCCCTTTAATTTTTCAAATGGGGCTCTTTCATCAAGTCTATCTTTCATCCATGTTTTAAATACACAGCTTACTTTTGGCTTCTCTGCAGATTGAATGTGTGCTTGTGTGTGTGAGAGAGAGAGAAAGAGATGCAGAGGCTATAGAATGATATAAATAGCTTAAATTTGATCTATAATATTCAATTCTGCCTTATCTATTTATAGTGCTGCAGTATTAATGCTGATTGAATTGTACACCCGAGGTATTTTTAAAAGCAGTCTGTCTGTGTAAGTCTTGGTGGTCTTTCTGTTGTGAATGTTGTAGCCTCAGAAAAGGAATTTGGATTGATATCAGTTTGTGCTATAAATGATTTTTTAAAAATAATTTAATGGTTGATTTTATAATGGTGTAAAAAAGCAGCTTGATTGAGTATTCTGTACAGTTTTTCTAAAGTGTGTGGGGGACAAAACCATTGACTTTTGTACTTCTCTACAGTAGTGAGCCTAGGTTAGCTTGTAAAAAAAATCTGAATAAATACTTGTTTGTGGTTTTTGCAGATTATGTTTTTGTTGTGTCCTGTAGGAGTTATTTTTTACCCACTTCTCAATGTAAAATGATCAGATATAGAATGTGAATATGTTTCAACTGGCGGAATGATCTATTGTTCTCCAGTTCTGAGTAAAGACTAAGCTTCCAAGCTCCTTTTAAAGTCATTGTTTTAATGACCTCACGAAATCATGTCATATCAAATCATCAGCGTATTTGCATTTGACACACGGTGCCACTGCTCCACAGCTCAATGCTGAGAGTCTAATTACCCTGCATTAATGGTGATCTTAGACCAGGGGTCGGCAACCCGCGGCTCTTTGATCCCTCTGATGCGGCTCAGCTTTTGAAAATAATTAATGAGTATTTAATTAAAATGTATTTTATTTTGGTTCGTTCATTTTCAAAATGTATTTCTATGAAGATTATGGCGATCTTGTAACATCTAAAATATTGTAATATTTAAAATATTTTTGTCGCTCTTAATACACGTCACAACTTCCAACGTGCGACACCCGCCAATGTGCGGTTTCTTGAACTTTTTGACCGCTGACTGCACAGTTCCAATAAAATAATGACGGCACGCAGAGAGAGGACAGCATTTTTGTTTGCTGCCAGTGGATATTTTAAGTTCGGCGTTTTTTATTCCCCATTACTACAATGACTCAAATAGACTTTGAGTATTTTACTTAACCTTCAACCCGACGTCTTTTTTCGGAGTTAAAAATGTTTTGTTGCATGCAGAAATGTTATTTCATTTTCTCTGCAGTCGTTCATTGATTTCATAAATGTAACACAGTGTAGTTTGTTTATACATAGCACAAAGGCAAAAAACCCTGTTATTATTATTTCATTTAAAATTTCAAAAGGGTTTTGTGGCTCCCAGTGTTTTCTTTACTGTGTGAAATGGGTCCAAATGGCTCTTTGAGTGGTAAAGGTTGCCGACCCCTGTCTTAAGACTATTAATTCATTCATTATCTGTAAGCGCTTATTCAGTTCAGGGTCGCGGTGGGTCATGAGCCTACCAGGAATCATTGGGCACAAGGCAAGAATACACCCTGTAGGGGGCGCCAGTCCTTCACAGGGCGACACACACACACATTCACTCACACCTACGGACAGTTTTGAGTCTTCAATCCACCTACCAACGTGTGTTTTTTGGACTGTGGGAGGAAACCCACACAGACACAGAGAACACACCAAACTCCTCACAGACAGTCACCCGGAGGAAACCCACACAGACACAGAGAGAACACACCAAACTCCTCACAGACAGTCACCCGGAGGAAACCCACACAGACACAGAGAGAACACACCACACTGCTCACAGTCACCCGGAGGAAACCCACACAGACACAGGGAGAACACACCAAACTCCTCACAGACAGTCACCCGGAGGAAACCCACACAGACACAGAGAACACACCAAACTCCTCACAGACAGACACCCGGAGCGTGAATCGAACCCACAACCTCCAGGCCCCTGGAGCTGTGTGACTGCGCCACCGTGCCACCCTTCTCTCCCAGTTGATCTCCTGCCCTCCTCCAAAAGTTTCATAGTACAGTTTCTGCATTGCTGAGCCAGGAGGAGCAATGACCAAGGCTCTGTTTCCCTGTTACAGGTCAGTGAAGCATCATCATGATTTTGAAGCTGTTTAAGGTAAAAAAAAAAATACTAGCTAGTGTTCCTTTAAAATGTTCTTTACTAAAGTCAGTGGTTCTATATAGAACCATGAACACTCAGGGGGCCATTTCATCAACCATTAGTTTAAATAGTTTACTGAAAGTTAAAATTGCTCTGGAGGCTGGCGAAAAATGTGTGGTTTTATATATAACCTTTTAGAAATGTGTCCTATATAGCACCAAACATAGTTCTTCTCGCAGCTAGGCACTAGAGGGCAGTACTGACACACTGGAGTGACTATAAACATAATAATAAACAGGCCTCAGGCTGAGCAGGGCTTCTTCCTGCCAGTTGAATGTTAATATCATGCAGATGCTTGTGTGGAAACTAGGAATCCTGCTTCGGTCTTCCTCATCCGTTCAGATCAGAAGGAAATCCAGGCCAGAACAAATGGTTTTTCTTTAGTCTTCATAAAGATGTGAAAGCTGAGAGGAGCTCCACAGCAGGTTGTAAATGTTCATGTTTGGGCCTTTTCTGCTGGAACCCAACTTGTTACATTTGTCTTCAGGGTAGTGTTCAGTGTATTTGTGACTGATAAAATCTAGGCTTTGTAGCGCTGGATAGAACAGCAGGGCTCAAAATAGACTCAGCTCTGTGAACCTCCAGTTTCCCTCTAACTGGGTTGTGTGTGTGATGTGGTGATGAATGTGTGTCTCTCTGCAGAGATTGGAGAAGTGTGTGATGTGTGTTTCAATAACTGAGCAGACCCACAGATCTGCTGACCCATTTCATTAACACACAGCGTGCTCCACTTCTCACTCTCCCTCTATAAATACCCACTCTCCAATATTTCACATTGCTCTATACATCACACCGCATGACTCTTCCTTAGTGCTGATCACTTATAAGCACCTCATCTAAACAGGTTTGAGGGTGGCTGTCTTTCTCTGTCTAACAATAAAGGTCTCAGCAGGCCTCTCTCTCTCACGCTCTCTCCCTCCTGCATCCTGTGTCTCTCTATAGTTAATCTGTTACACATTGTGTCTCAACCTCTCTTTGTCTCTAGTAATAATGCTTTTACTCTCTTGCTATCTCCCATCTTGTCTCTCACTCAGATTGTTTCACTTTCTCTGCTGTTTCAATCTTGTGCACATTGCTTCTTCTGGTGAGTGAGTGAGTAATAAATAAATATATAAAGCCCTCTCTGTCTGTCGCTCTATAATAATTGGTCTAGCGTCTCTGTCTTTGTCTGTCTATCTAGTAAAACTTGGGTAAGCCTCTCTCTCTCTCTCTCTTTCACTCTCTCAGAATGTAATGTTCCACTTCAGCTTGTTAAGAAGGCACAAACACACACACAGCTGTCCCATTGCCACCATTTCCCTGAGTTCGTCACAGCTGTTACACAATCTCTCTTCACTTCAGCTCTGCTGAGATTTAGTACTCTCTGTGCTCTGCGAGGAATAGGAGATGATATATTTGGCCTTTATTCATCAAAGTATCAAGCATCACCAAAAAGATTCGACCATTACTGACTGTCTGATTTAAGAATGAGGAAACTAGCGAAGACTGGAGCACAGTTTTAGCTTCAATGTGTTTCATTGTTTAATTGTTTACGTGAAGCTTGCCCTGTTTCTTGCCGGTGGTCTCTTATGAAAATATAGAATTTTGAGGTGATGCTGTGTTCACAGGTGTAGCTTGAGATCAAGTATTATGTGAAATAAACAAAACGTATTAGATTGAAGATGACAGGATGTGTGTACTGTGATTCGATCATATGTATTAAGAAGCATATTTGTTGTTTGAAGCTGTGTAGAGGGTCAGTTGTTAGCAGAGTAAGCTGCTGGAACTGATGCTACATGAATTTATATTAATCTGTCCTCACTGGTCAGTGTCTGACCACTCTGTCTCCTTGACGACTGTGCCCAGCCAACAGCAAGAAGAGTTTTCCTGTTGACCTTGAGACTGGAATGTTATAAAACCTTAAAATTAAGGGAAGGCAACATTTTTAAAAACTTTTCAGCTTTGTAGAAACCTTTGGCTTAAGATCTTTCAGTATTATATAGGCCTACAGTTGTCATCTAGGCACCACCCTTGGAACATAATCAGTCTAAATGACCAATTAACTTTTATACGTACATAGACGAAAAAAACACCTATAATACAAATTATTCATTCATTATCTGTAACTGCTTATCCAGTTCAGAGTCACGGTGGGTTTAGAGCCTACCTGGAATCATTGGTCGCAATTCACCCTGGAGGGGGCGCCAGTGAGTGTTGCCACTTCACCCACTGAGTGTTTAGTCGCCTATTAGTCACCAATCCACCTACCAACGTATGTTTTGGACTGTGGGAGGAAACCCGCGAGGACACAGGGAGAACACACTACACTCCTCACAGACAGTCACCGAGAGCGGGAATCGAACCCACAACCTCCAGGTCCCTGGAGCTGTGTGACTGTGACACTACCTGCTGCGCCACTGTGCTGCCCTAATACAAATTAGCTTTAAAAAATTATAGAAATTATATCCGGGATTCCTTTAAGAATGTTGGAGTTAATTCAGAAATATACTGTACTATATAGTATTTTGTAAGGTACTGTATATTATTTGTACCGTGTTATATAGTATTTTGATTACTCTGTGCTAGTGGGATATGATACATACATTTTACAATAATGTAGGCTGTAGCTGTTCAAGACTGGAAATATTATATTTGTTTATTGTATTATTAGTGCTCATTTTCATTCAGAAATAAATACAATGTTCACATAAACTCAGCAAACATAAAAAGCAAGTTTACATAATGTACTGCAAAAATTCTGACCGTTACAAACCACCATTAAAATTGTTGGTACATTCACAAATATATAAACTGGCTAAAACAATGGTTGTCGGACACTACGTTTTCTGTAATATCGTTGGAATAGACACTCATAACAAATGTTCCAGGGCCTCAGCGCACCTCCAAGGTCTTTGCCGAAACCAGTGGAGCGGCGGAGGTCGTTTGTTTTCCATGAGCTCCAGACTGAGCACATGCGCGCGGGCTGAACCCAGAGTGGGCGGGGTTTTCTCTCAGAAAATCGGTTCTCGAGTTCCTATTGGCTTTCCTTGAGCCAGCCCGTTTGCACTCCTCCTTCTTTGTCCCGCCCACTCCTCTTTCTCACAATCAGGAGAGAGGGGGCGCTATTGTGCTGTAGCGGAAAACATTTAGCGGCAGCTTTAGAAGCGGTGTTTATAACACTTATTAACACCGAGAGAGATGTAGCACCTGCAGCTTCAATAACTGTAGGTTCGTTTGCCAGCCTTGTGTTGTGTTTTTCTCCGTTTATTTCGTTTTTACAAAGATTTCGTTTATTTCATATTTATAATTTCTAAGAGCTGTCATTGTCACATTTTTCCTTTTTAAACAGCTTTCAAATTCACGTTTTTGTAGTTTTTGCCATAATTGGGCTATAGTACGTTTTTTTTACATATTTGTAGAACACTCTTTCTTGACACGTTTTCATCAGTGCTGCGTTTTCTTGGAGTGTTTTTCTTTTTCGTTTTTAGAGCGCTCTTGCTGTCACGTTATTTACGCTTACATTTCAGACATTCCCGTCACGTTTTTCGCGTTTGTGTCCCCTTACTTTCTTTTAAAATTTATTTCTCATCTTTTTCCACTCAACCGCCACCCTGAAGTTCATTGTTGTGATCCTGGCCGCCGGGATGGTGGCATTCATCGGTGCTGTGATCTGCATCATCGCCGCGGTTCATAGCGGTTCTCCGGCGGCTCCTCCGCTCATCCACAACCGTTCCGGGTCTCCGGTTCCGTTCTCTCCGGGCTCAGCGGCCCGGGCCGGGGCGGTAGACGCTCTCCACGCCACGGAGGCGCCCGTATTTTACGGACTGAGCGGCAGCGGGCCCGGGGTCGCAGGCGGCGGGGAGAGGCTGGTTTACAGCCGCCTGCTGTGCACGCCCGTCCCACGAGGTGAGTGCGAACCCGGTGCCGTGCAGGCAGAACAGCATCCCGGAGACGAGGACGCGGAGTGGAGCTCTCTCCGCGCCGCTGCAGACGAGCTCCGCCACACGGCACAGAAACAGCAGGATGAGATCCGAACCGACCGCAGGACCATCCGGGAACTCACCCAGAAACTGGCCGAGTGCGAAGGAACCGGAGCTCCAGGAGAGAGGAGAGGGGAGAGAGGAGTAGTGGAGGACGAAGATAGAGAAATGATGGGGGACGAGGGGAGAGGAGGAGCCGTGGAGGAGCTGGAGAGAGCCATACTCCACATGAAGGAGAGGATAGAGAGGCTGGAGGTGAGGAACAAAGCTGTCAGATTTCACAGAATTGATTAACTTTATTCTAATGTGGGCATCCCATGAATGAATTGGATATTACACCAAACTGTCTGAAAGACAATCATTTGTTGATGTTTATTTCATGTATATATTATCTACACAAACTTGAAGGGGCTTTAGAAATATTCATGTTATTGGGGATCATTTGATGCATTATTCTCATCACAGCAAGTGTATAATTAGTCTCCCAGGGGGGAAATTATATTCAGATTTTCATCTATTTATTAACTATAAACATTGCACACATAGTGACATCTGTTTTTCATCACCACTACTGTATAGAAAATCCATCCCGAATTAAACCCATCATATCCCAGCATTTGAATTATGAGGTGGATTTCTCCTTCAAGGCTATAATTAAATTCTGCTCTGAGTGAACACCTGCCCAGTAAACAAGGAACGTCCCTGGACGTTCAAAATAGGTCTAAAAGTAGTCTGTCCGCCACGGACATATTTTAAACGTCAACTGACGTCCAAAATCCATCTTAATAAGTTAGTTAAGTGGTGACCAATCGATAACGTCAGTGGACGTCCAAAATGCGTTTTATACAAGTAATTTATTTCGGGACCAAGTAATAACGTCAACGGACGTCCAAAATACGTCTAATAGTCGTCTTTTCAATGTCTGTGTTTGGACGTCTTTTCAACTTTCATTTTCAACCTTAAGAGAACGTTGATTAGACGGCAGTCATTATGTTATTTCAACGTTGAATCAATGGCTAAATGTTTACTGGGTGTAGTTGCAACAGTCTGTAGGCAGCCTCAGTTAGATAACATGTTTGGAGGGTTTTTCAAGCAAGTGCAATGAGAGCACACACTTCTGCAGATTCTGATTTACACAGACAGTAGATAGTCTGAGTATAAAATTGTGGGGTTAAATATACGTTCAACGAGGCCCTTGCAAAGTTGTTTATCATTTTACGCAAATAATGAGTTAATGAAAAAATATTTAAAGTTTTTTTTTTGAGAATTTTTACGGGACAGTTAACTTATTTCACTCAGAAAAGCAACAAAACATGCATTTGACCAGGAGTGCCTTAACATTTAGATACCAAACATATGGGTGAGGAGGAGGAGGAGGAGGAGGAGGAGGAGAAAGAGGTGTTTGGAGGTGAGAGAGAGCGAGGGAGATGATGTGAGATGAAGGTTAGAATGAGGAAGGGTTCAGGGCAAGAGTGAGACGGATTTGTAGTTGGAAATGGTGGAAGAGGGAGGGTGTAGAAGGAGGGCCAGAGAGGAATGATGGAGAATGTGGTGTGAAGGAGAAAAAGAGTAGGAGGAAGGAAATGATGGAGGAGGAGGAGTGAAGAAAAAAGTAGAGGAGGCGTGCAGCACAACAGATGGGGTGATGATGTGGGATGAGGGCGAGAAGTAGGAGGAAGAAGGTAGGGGGAGAGAGAGGGTGTTGATGTGGGATGAAGAGGTGGCGGTGTACAGAGGAAATCTTCATAAGACCAGTGTAACATAAGGTTGTGTTTACTAGAAACAAGTGGTCAAGGTGGTGGTAAGTTTTTAAAACCAGTTGTTCACTGGTTAGTTGTTCAGTGGAAATTTTAAGAACTGAGGGAGGTTATTTGTATTTTATTTTAAAAGACAAAAGGCAAAAGTCGATCAATATACATAGAAATTGTCAGTACTTTTTTCACAGATTTCCTTTGACAAAGTGGCCCAGTATGGACCACAGTCTCTCCCCGAGTAATACCCTAAGGACCACCATATTGTACTATGTGCCCCACAAGTTAGCTATCGTCCACTGGTTGAGAAACCCTGTTCTGTATTAAGTATAGAACTCCAGCACTTAAAGTGTTAAATGTCTAAGCCTAGACTTGGAATAAAATGAAGTACCAATGTTGATTCTTCATTAGCAATTTAGTCCAAGATGGGCTTAATCCATCTGGGGAACCAGTCTCTGTCTTTATTAAACGCCCAGATTTGACAGCTGCATAGTTAATTACTTCTCTCTGCCAAAAAGAGTCCAAGTGACAACAAAATGAAAATTAAAAACTACAAAACATTTCTTTACAGATATTAAGCAGATATTTAGAATGAAAAATATGGAAACGTTTCCCAAATGTGGGAGAAACCTACGTTGAATTGTTAGTGGGGAATTGGCATTAAGAATTATTTTAAGGCTGGATTTGTACCATTTTAGCAAAAATTGATATTAGTACAATACATTAGAATACAGAAGTGTTCATTATAGGGCTTGTTCTTTGACACATAACAAATGGACCTTGTAAAGGACCCTCTTAAGGACCCTTTCCCATCACAGAACAGGGTCATTTAAGCTTGTGAAGAACCATCTGTTTGTTCCGGTGGTTCTTTGTGTGTTCATTGTTGTCGATGTGGGATGTGCAATATTAAACTGTATGCAGTGAGGCTATTCATCTTTGTCATACTGTACTATAGAATGGTTTCAGAGCTGCATGACACCTACGTAAACTTTTTATGATGTAAATAACCACAGATGTAAGCCTTTATATCTCTACAGAGGCTTATTCCAGCAAATAAAGACTGCAGTTCCAGTGTGAACTGATGCTTATTGGAATAAGCCTTTATGTCATTGTATGTGTCATGTAGCCTTATGAAGAAAAGAATTACCTTGTGAAAAACCTGAGTTAAATTCCATCAATTACTTATATAATGTTAATAAAGGCAAGTCTCAGAGTGTAGGTCTCCAGAATCTGTTTACATTAATAGATCCTGTGTGTGATTAGCAGCATGCCTGGTTGTGCAGGGGCTATAAAGTTCAGCTCTCTGCTGACTCCAGCTCATTGCTGCCCTGCTCACGGAGCACAGAGCATAGAGCACCAAGCAGAGAGAGATTTACACTTCTGCAGCCTTCATCAGCTTCAGATGGAGACATCATTGGCGTTTCTGTGTTTTATCACCACACTGCAGTGCTTGGACTCTTGTGCCACTGCCTGTGTGATTAAAGCCTTGCTGAAGATCAATAATGTAGAGCTTCATCAACATTAATGAAGAACCCTCACTGGAGCATCAATAAAATGTCATGAGTTTCTTAGATGCATGAAGGCGAAGTGAGAAACAATATCAATATTGTAACAGTTAGCATCCTATACCACAATGATCCATGAATGTGTGATCACATGGGGGGTGGGGGGAGGGGTAGCGGGTGGGATGCAGCTGAAAACAACACATTGCCATTCTGAGCTTTGAGGAGATGAAGTGTAATTTTTCTGGCTTAGCTGCTGCAGTGTGGGGTAATGGTGTTTTTTTCCTCCATCATAAATCTAAAATGACGCTGCAGCGCAGTTGGAGCTGAATATGCAGAATCCTTTCTAACACAGCAGTGAAGGCAACACGTGAAATGAACACACTGTGACTATTTTTTTTTAGGTTTTACAGATAAAGAGACTTTAGCTTAACAAGTTGTTTAAATGAAGAATGAGGCAATGAAAAGAAATCACAATCACAAATAACAGGGAAAGGCACAAACAGCACTGAATAATGTCATGTCATATCTATACACATTTAGTATCCAACACCTTTAACTTGGATATTGTCCACTGTTTTGTCCATTTTTAGACAGAGCTAATTCTACACTGTAGTTTTTCAAAACACATAATGAATTCTAATGTTCACTGATGTCCTACTAATGTTCTCACTTATATTCTGCTAAACCGTGCCTTGATTTTTAATCAGCTCTTACTGAAACTCACAATACTGTGAGAAACCAGACATTTCAGTAACAATAGTCTGTTCTTTTGTGCACAGTCAGAGATGACCCCACTGGTTTACAACCACACTGAGACAGGAGAGAAAAGCCCAGTCAGAGTCCAGAGCAGCATCAAGGGTCAGGGGACATCGGTGCAGAGGAAAATGGAGGATCTGGAGGGAGAGCTGAAGAGGAAGATGAAGATGCTGGAGGAGGAGAGGAAAGTCCTTCGCAAAGAATCACAGAAACATCAACAGCACATTGACCAAGGGCTGGATGCCGTCCACCAGCGAATCATCAGTCTTGAGCAAGGTGAGTGTCTGGGGATGCTGGGTAGGCTTCAGACTGCAACCCTGAACTGGACAAGGTGGTTAGAGAAAATGAATGAATTACAGAATGTTCATTCATTCATTATCTGTAACCCTTATCCAGGTCAGGGTGGGTCCAGAGCCTACCTGGAATCATTGGGCGCAAGGCGGGGATACACCCTGAAGGGGGCGGCAGTCCTTCACAGGGCAACACACACTCACACATTCACTCACACACTCACACCTACGGAGTCGCAAATCTACCTCCAACATGCTTTTTTGGATGGTGGGAGGTAACCGGAGCACCCGGAGGAAACCCTCACAGACACAGGGAGAACACACCACACTCCTCACAGACAGTCACCCGGAGTGGGAATCAAACCCACAACCTCCAGGTCCCTGGGGCTGTGTGACTGAGACACTAACCTGCTGCACCACCGTGCCCAGTTACAGAATGTTAAAAATTGTAAAGTTGATTCCTCACATTTATTCTTTGTAAAATGCTTTGTGATTAATTAGGATTTGTAGATGTGTGAATGCTCAACAATAAACGATACATGACAAAAATGTCATACTGTAATATATCATAACTGACCAAGGACATCAAGTATCTCCAGTTTTGTCAATTTTTCGTTTACTACATCATTTAAACACAGAAGCTGTTCTTCACATTGTGTGAAAATGTCACGAAGAACAGACCAGTAGAAATGCTCCAAATTAATTGGAATAAAATCTTTTTACATTGACTTCCATTGAAATTGTTCCTCCTTCTGTAAAGTCACTGTTCTGTAGATACATGTTTTTCTTTGGAAAAGTATTGAATAATTTGAATAATACAATTGTGTCCAGCATTAAGTTAAACAAATTCACAGTGACATCATAAACAAAAGAAAACAGCAAAGAACCTAAACCAAAAACAGAATGAGGATTTTCTACAGAGATTTCCTGCGAGTACCGTTTGGTGGAAGGGTGTTTTTTACTCATTACTGCATTAACACATTGGATCAATGAGGCAAACCTGATCAATATTTAGCCACCCACTGAGAGGTTATAAATAGACGACCCAATACATCTCTGTTTCCCCATTATGCAGCCTTTCTTCTGCATGTCTTCTGCTCATCAGTTACAGCATTGATCTGGTTCATGTGTATATTTATGTAATAACTTGGTGAGCTGTTGCAGAAATAAACCATAGATTTCATCATATTGGATATAAAGGCATAGAAAGTGTTGTAAGATTAACAAAACGTCATGGCCATGCAATTCCACACTTTTCTAGTGTTGAATTGATTATGAAATATGTACCCTTAGACATCTAGTGCATGCAAACTAAGGAATCAATGCTAGGGAAAATTTACATGACCGTTGTGAATTGTCTCAACATATATGTGTATTATGCATGTATCTCTCTGTGAAAGGTATGTCTGAGAACAGGTTTCCAGAAGGTTACAAGCTCTCGTTTCCTGTGAAGAGCAGCTCTATGTATGCCGTTATGAAGCACTCCATCCCTGCCCTCCACACCCTCACCATCTGCATGTGGCTCAAACCTGCACAGAGCATCCTGGGAACTGGATTTTCATACGCTGTGTCAGAGCAGAGTCATGAGGTGGTACTGCAGCAACTTGTGCACGGCCCCATTGAGTTCATCATCAATAATGAGGTACGCACTGTTGCCACTGCTGTGAAACCTGCTGAGAAATAATGTCTTTTTCAAGATATCATTGATCATTTAAAGGTTAATTCTGGAATATATTGGGCAAGGCAGGTACGTTAAGGATTTATATACATTTCTGGGCTGTAAGGATTACTTGATTAAAAAGCAGCCCAAAAAGCAGCAGTGGGTGAAGCCAAGCTGCTTTAGGCTAAATGGGTGGATAAATCTAAATGCATTGGATTTTGTTACATAACATAAAATATTAGTACAAAACAGCATTGTGTCCATATGTAAACCAGACTGTGCAGTGGGAGATGCATTTTTACACTTGAACAATGTTTATATAATAGGCCAATCACTGTTTAAATAAGACAATTAAACAGGAAGTATTCAATTTCCATACAATTGGGCCCTTTCAGTTCTATTTATTGTTGATGTTCTTTAAATTTGTAGTAGCTTTTCAGCACGGTGTTGAGAGGACTCCAATAATAAGAGCATCCCTGAGGCTGTCTCCTAAATATAGCATCATAATGGGCACTCATGAGATTTTATATTAATGTGATTCAGTCTCTTTCCCCATAGGCTGGGGTTATTATGGTTTAATATGCATGTATTTTGCAGCCCTGGGGATACAGCCCATGATTTCAGAAAAATGGGGTGTTACTGAAGTGTTTCTGCAAAGCTATTTAAAAATTGTTTTGTTCCTCCATCCTGTAGGTGGCACAGTTCACACTTAACCTGACAGTGGGAGTGTGGCAGCATGTGTGTGTCAGTTGGAACAGGAGAGCTGGGGTGTGGCACGCCTACCTAGGGGGGAAGATGAAAGGTGAGGGAAAGGACCTGGCAACCCGCCACTCCATCCGGCCGGGAGGAACACTCGTCCTGGGCCAGGAACAGGTGAGTCATTCCCTGGCTTGGTCTCTGGAGAACAGATTTTCAGCGTGGACTCATGGGGCCTAGGATTGCTCAATTGGCTGCACTTCCGCTTTGCATGCAGATATAATACAGAATGCCAAGCTACATGACATATATTGTTACTGTCTAAAAAAATAGTATATCTCCATTTCTGATGCAGTTTCTAAACACCAGCTCACATTTACATTCATTCCAAAATTAAAAGCAATAGAAACAATACTCTTTGTTAATTCTTTTTAACATTTATTTAACTAACATAAGCACAAGGAACTTACTTTTAATATATTGGCTGGCCGACTTATTTGTGTTTGGGATGGGGAAAAATAAAAGTGAAAAATGTATTGACTATTCAAATTACATCATTTTGAACATTGTGACATGACTGAGTATAAATAAACATCACCCAAGGCTCAGTATTTGCAAGCAACAAACTTTGTTGGAACCTGTTGCAGGCCTCAAATTCAAAATGAGTGAATATTTGCAAAAAAAACTATAACGTTTATCCATTTGAACAGTAAATATCTTGTCTTTGTAGTGTATACAATTGAATATATGTTGAAAAGGATTTTGAAAATCATCGTATTCTGTTTTTATTTATGTTTTACACAACTTCATTGGAATTGGGGTTATACATCATAATGTAAAAAGATCTCATTTTGTAATTCTCATTTTGTGTAGGGCATAGATAGAAACAACTACTGAACTGCATATGACCTTCAAGCCCAAACACTGCGCTGCGACTTTGAATCATAGTAACTTTGATACATATAGCCACATGGGCATGGGACCCCACAGGAAAATGTTGTCACTTCCACTGCTGCATCAATAAGTGTAACCTGAAACAATATTACACAAGGAGAAAGCCATACATCAATTCAATGCAGAAATGCCAAAGATTATTCTGGGCCTGGTCTCCTAATAAAAATGTATGGCATGTCATGATAAGCAGAATCTGAAAATCCACTGTTGTTAGGACAGTGCTAAACACAATGTGTTTTTTAAGTCTGAAATTCAGACATTTTGTGTTCATTGAGTCTAATTACATATTAGTGGTTTTATGCAGTGATGTGAACAGTGTTGCTACTGTTAGAGGGTGTATGTAGTCTAATTCTTGGTTTTCTTTATTTGCAGAGTTCTATGGGTGGGCTTCGCTTCGTGGCTTCTCGTGCTCTGGTAGGAGACCTCTCGCAGTTTAACTTGTGGGACCGGGTCCTTACTCATGCAGAGCTCGAAGCCCTTGCCCACTGCAGCACAGGCATGCTGGGTAACATTGTCCAATGGAACAGCCGCGAGGTTGAAGTGTTTGGAGGGGTCACCAAGCAGCCGGCCGAACACTGCAGTCACCGTGCTAGTGTACAGCAGTAAGAGGTCATACAAGAGAGTGATATGTCTGAGGCTAAGACAAGAATGTTCAACTTTGATGCTGTCATTTTTAGCAGGGGCTTTTGTACAGGTAACTCAGTGAAATTTGGAAAGCAAGGGGTTGAATTCTTGTTTAAAGCAAATGCCCGGAGCTACATATAAGGTTATTTAGGCTTTTATTTAATTGACAGAAACATTTCCTTATTTTGAAGGGCATACTCTACCATTCAGGTGAAAAAAGGAAAATGGCTTAAGCTTTGAACCTGATGTTGGCTTTGATGCAGTGTCCAGGCAGTTTACTTTTCCAATAGAAAGTGGAGGCAAATATTACATGGCAGTGCTCTACACTGCAGTCTTCTCTTTTTACTTTGATCACATTCAGTAAGGGTCAGCACTGTTACATCAGTAACACTGTTTATTCCTCGTTTGTTATTTTGTACTGTATCTTTTTGTAATTTGTTTTGTTTCAGTTATTTTTGTAATTATTGTTTATGCCACACTGTTTCTATGGTGATGAAAAAGTGAAGAAAAAAGATAAATACTTCATGCAAACAAAGGAAACATATTTCATCTTACATGAAAACCTTTTGTAGAAGTATAAAATACTGTTCAAAAGTCAAAGTCTATCCTTCTTGTATTTGATTTCCAATCAGCAAAGCCATTAAGGACAGATGAATAATTATTCAGCAAATATCCCTCAAGAATAGTGCAAGATAATCCACTTGTGGGCAGCAGGGTGATAAAACAGCTAGTGTCACTGTCACACAGATTCAGGTTCCTGGGGTTGTGTGTTCAACCCCCACCTCGGGTCACGGTCTGTGAGGAGTTTGGTGTGTTCTCCCTGTGTCTGCGTTGGTTTCCACTGGGTGCTCTAAAGGAAGCCCAAATACTCCACGTAGGCTCTGGACCAATTACAACGCTGAACAGGATTAAAGCAGTTACAGAAAATAAATGAATGAATAATTCACAAAAAAAGAAAGTCAAAGTAAAAAAATAAAAAAAAAACAGGAGTATTCAAAATAAAAAGATAAGGAGGAGATAATCATTTGGCGAAAAATGGAAAATCAAGCTCCACTCATGAAAAATTCTACAGCCAACTGTGTAGATATTGAGAAGGTCAGACAGCATTACTGAAAGGGCTGGAGATGACATAGATTGTGTGAAGCAATCACGTAACCATGAAAGCTGTAATAATGGCAAAAATATATATATTTGAATAAATGTATTTGTTAAGACATCATTGTAATTTTCTGTTCATTAAGAGTTTTACAGATTTCTGCGGATTGAAAATAACTTGTACTAAATGGCCAGTGCGACTGGAAAGTTGGTCTCTGACTTTTGCGCAGTACTGTTAACCAGCAATACTATGCATTCTCCCTTTTCTGACAAGAATAAATAATTAATTAATGTTAACATGCATATGGTAACATCACATAATTTCTGCATATATTTAGTGGCAATTTCAGAACCCTAGGATCTATTCACCATTTTAAAAAAATACCGTCCTTTTAAAATCAGAATTTTTTATTTGTTTTTTTTTTTTTTAAGAAAATCTGTGTTAAAAGTGAGACTGACTCTGATATTATAAAATGAGCTTCTGAAACATTCCATATCCATAATGCAGTGTGTTTCATTACACCAAGTATGTACCTGTAATTTTATATTTAACAGGATAAATATGACTAAATATACATTCCATATAACTACATTTCAAGACTGTGAAATCAATGTAAAGTGTATCATACAATCAAATGTATATTGCATATGAAGTGATTCACACATTATGATGTGTTCTGTACTTAATCAGAGCATTATACGGAGGATACAGTTTTTAAGCACAGTTTTAAGAACTGAACAAAAGCAAGGGGAAAAAAGCATCTTTGGTTTAGATGTGTTTGGGACAATTGCAGATGATGCCCAGAGGATGCTGTTTCTGCATACTCTGAGAGTGATATAATAAAAGCTATGGCATTTAATAGTACAACACAAAAGCAAACATTGACTTCTACACTGAAACCTGAGACTGAAAGTTTGATTAATTAAATGATTGATTGATAAATCCTCTGTTCTGTCCCATTTCTTCACTGATTCTCTTCTGTGGAGGTCACAGATGTCCGGTACACTCACTGTTGTTAATGTGATGCCTGCTGTTTGTGCAGTTTGCACTTCTGTGGTCACTGTGCTTGGTCATTTACTTGGTATGTGCATAAAAGAAATGATTCTTGTTTAAAGAAATGTTAGTTTGGTGGTTGCTTTGGAAGCTACAACACCTTTATTAGCAAGAAGAATGTCTATAAAATTAATCTTTCCCTTGCCTGATTTCTTTTCTATGCTCTGTTTTCAAAATTGTATACTTTTATAAATCCTTCTCTACATATAATGATCATGCATTCTGTCGCTGTGTTCACTTGATCGGATGAACAGATGTGGAATATTGTAAGCTATTATAAAAAGTAAAACTGATTTCACACTTACTAAGTCTTTCTCTATCTTTCCTTGGCCTTGGCTATCCAACAATGCAAGGACACACATAAGCACTGGGTTTCTTATGACTTCCCATTTGAGCTGTCTGGGTTTCCTAGCAACCACCCGTCAATCCTGACACACTGCAATAAAGGCGTTTATGTCAGAAGGAAGTAGCTTATTTGGGGTCTTATACAGTTCATTTTATCAACTGCGTCATTAATGTGTTACAATTGTGCTACTTAGGATGATCCAGACTCACTCAGGCTACTGTTTAACTCTGTCACGCATTTCTCACCTCCCTCGCCCACATTACTCATCTCTCTGTCAATCAGGAAGCAGCCGGAGCACAGGACAGGACGATGCACCAGCCTTATGGATGGGCGATCTGATAATATGGTATTATATTTATATAAGGAACCCACACAGGTGACAAATTCAACAATATGGTGATTAAATATTTTCTGAAATTTGTGATGTTTAAAAGTCTTTTGATGAAGGAACTTAGTTTCGAATCTTCTGGAAAGGCTTTTCTTTTACAGCAGAAACTAGAACATTTCACTGAGAAATTGATAACATTCAACCACACGTTTCCGAAGCCAAGAAAGCAAGGACTAGTTCTGGATCACAAACAAAAGTACCTTAAGTATTTTTGTATGGCACTCCTGGGAGTACAGTACAATCCTCTACAACCCAGTACCTTATAACCCTCTAGCTTATGCTTGTCATTGGGCTAGACGTTAAGCTCAGAGCTTCCCAAATAACTATGCTTTTCTGTGGAAATTATACAAGCTTTGGGTGCCCAACCCACAATTAGTGCACATTAAAGTAACACCTGATATTTAACTGCAATGACAATAAAGTTTATATTATCTTAAGAATGTTACTTAGATCCTAGACGTCTCACCTGTAATCAGTGTTGCATCTTATAAACTGACAGCTCAATCAATAATGTAGATCAGATGGCTTTCCTTGGAGTCATTGCATGCCTCAGATTGAAATGACTGTGTTGGATTAGACTTAGCACACTGCAATCCTCCTCTGCTGTACTAAGACATTAAAGTTATCGTGCCATAGGGGATGAACAGGTTTAGGACTCGGGTCGGACACACAATCCAATAATCAGAATGGAGCGCCACCCCCCAATCCCAGACGCCTGCCATATATCTGTGATTTGCTTCTTAAACCTTTCTAATGTGCTCTCTCTCCAGCCTGTTCTGCCTCTATATATAACCTGCATCCTGTCAGGCTGGCAGTGTGTGTGTGTGTGTGTGTGTGGATTACAATGCAGATTCTATCATTATAATGACTCTATCTCCAAACAAACAAGAACACAAAAGCACTCAATTTAGCTGCTTGCCTGATTGATCTCGATGTGTATTTTTTTGTCTGTTTTTGACTCTCTGTCCATCCATTCTATCAGTCCAGCCATTATGTCACATTGTTTATCTCTTACGAAATCTGTCTATCACTCTCTTGAACCCGTTTACAGCCTTCCATTCTCTTTTTTCTCCCCTCCATCTCACAGGAGTGCAGACTGATTACAGCTTGATCATGCAATCCTTTCCAGCTAACAGACTTAACATGGATTAAGCTGCTCTATCCATGATGCTTACCTTCACCTTCAGGAATAACCGATGTTAGGTTCAGATCTGTCTGAGCCAAGCCTTCTGCACCCATATTACAGACAGGCAATCTCTGATTATCGTATCTCTAATGCATTTACTATTTAAAACACAAATAATCAGAGGTTTGTTGAGTAAAATTAGTATCAAAAATGGTTGTTTCTACAGTTGCTTTTTCATTTCTGACGACTTCAGTTGAAAATCTGCTCTTGAACATTTTAATGGATGTTCTGACTTAATACTAAAATACTTGTAATGTCACATGACACGTAATTTTATCCCTGAACCTGAGAATAGAGCGTTTTGCATCACTACGAAACACAACATGCCCTATGCAGTTTTCATTTTAAAAATATGCTAATGTAACACAAGAAAAAAGATGGCTGGTTAAAAAGCAATGCTTTAATGAATACTGAACAGTCCAGGTACTCCTGAATAAACACAATAACACAGGCTAAAATGATTCAAAACATGATATTATATGAATATTACACCGTTATATGAGACATGGAAGAAATTCAATGTGGGCTTGTGGCAATTTAAGGGGTTAAGTCATCATCACTGGCTCACTGGTTCATATTTTGCCCATGTGCCAGCTGCCCACAAATAACACTCTAAACTAAAGAGATAGACAAGAGACTGTGCTGTAGAGACTGGCTCATTTGGGAAAGGGTTGTAGGAGGTAGAGTACTCTCTGGACACTGCCTGTTACAAAACAGCATGGTCTGGGTGTATTGGAAACATGGTCTGTGTAGGCTGTAGAACACAGCTGATTCAGACATTGGTTTTTGGTGAACTAAGCCTATAATCTTGTCTAACATATACCATAAGCCAACAGTGCTGCTGGTCTTGAAGTTTTTATTAATTTCCTAAGTGAGTTCCATGTACATGGCCTTAGAAAAGTGATCAGATATGTTTTCTACACGTAGCAATAAAGTGTTTCAACATGCTCAGGTTTAAGTATTTAATGTTTCAGAATGGAATTTAGAAGTGGATTTGCAATATTTCTGGAAATGTAACTATGTATGTGTACTGATTTTAGATAGACTGCTTTGATTTAATTCAGTTAATTTAAATAATAGAATTGTCAGGTGTCATTCTATAATTGTAGCTGGCATCAGACAAAAACAGTAAATGGCTGCTAATTAGTAATAGCAGCTGAGCTTATGGCACCTGCCATTGACCAATAGTGATATAGCAATCATTGACCAGTTGTTGGAATTGCCACTGAACAACTGGTCATTGAGAACTTGGTTATCGCCATCATTTTCAAGTTATACTGTGGCCAAGGCTGCTCTGTGCTTAGTCAACTCACAGCATTTTGTTTCTTCACTCGTTTTACTGATACAATTGTATGATTCTGTTGTGTGAAATATGTAGCGTGAATAATCTATTTTCTTTTTACTGTATTCACTGCATTGGTCACTATGGAAAAACCTCAGAAATGGCATGTTGATGACGTCAGTGGCAATAATGTGACTGAAAAGTCAGTAGTGGCAGCTAGCTGTCAGTACTGGCCAATTAGTGACACCTACCACTTACCAGTTAGTTGCAGCTCTCTGAAAGCCAGTAGCAGCAGCCAGCTGCCATTATTCCATCTCTGAAAAGGTGTCCAATTTTTTCCCTGTTACTGTATCACAAACTTAGATTCACTCACCTAAAAGAAACTAGGTTAGATGGGCTGAACTTGGTGAAATTAAAGCAATGGGATTTGATATGTGTCATTTTTCTCAAATCATTTAGGGGCCACATTTCACACAATTCCTGTATTAGGTCACAGTGTAGACCTACTTTGCAAGAAATGAGGACACATGCTCTCTTTCATTCTCTCTCTGTCTCTCTCTCTCTCATTCTTTCTTTGAACTGAATCCAAATGTTACCATTTACTGGCACACTTTCCTTAATCTTATAAAATGTATAATTCCTACATGGATTAGTACATGTTGAGCTATCCATGAATGAATAATCTCATCTGAATCCAACACACAGCTACATTTTACAACATGTGTAAAGTAATACATTTTTTTTGTACTTTGCTTTGCTGATTATAATTTTTTTGTTTTCTGGGAAAGGTGCTAGTCTTCATATCAGTTGCACAGATATGAATGAATATAACATAGAGAAGGTGTCCTTTAACTCAAACTCTTAGCAGGCCCTGTACATCCAGTATGCCCTGTACATCCAGTATCCTACCTCCTTCTATTACAATTTTTTTGCACTATTGTTTACACTGCATTGCACATCCATTATCCTACCTCCAAAAATCAGGTTATTGTCTTCAGTCAGTGTCCCATTGTCTCATGTATGTCTATCAGTGAGCTGCTGGTATCGTATGTCCTGCACTTGTCTTCTGTTTGTTCACTTTCATATATTTATATACTTAGCTTAGCTGAATTTAGTCTATTTTTTGTTAAATGTTACTGCACCTTGGTGGAGAGTAACGTAATTTCAATCCTTTGTATGTCCTGTACATATGCAGAATTGACAATAAAACTCTCTTGACTTGAAAAAAAAAAGGTTGAGGATTTGTGCATGTAACAAAGGCTCTGTGACTTAAAGGACTATGTATTATTTCTACTTACAGTTACAGCTTCTAAATGATTGTGATGTTCCAGAGAGTTGTAATAGGGGGAACTGAGCCTCTGTGGCTGCTATGCTGGGTCCTCTGCTGGCTTACTGGACTAAGCAACTTCTGAATTATGGGATGGAGGGATCTTGCAAGAAATCCATAACACTTTATGACAGAAATCTCACAGGAGGTTGCCTAGCTTCAAGACAAACCTAGCTAGGTATTCCGAGTAAGAACATTATGGCAGAGAGATAGAGAGACAGAGAGACAGAGAGAGAGAGAGAGAGAGAGAGAGAGAGAGAGAGTGTATATAAATTGTGTGAATACAAATTTGTCTTGGTTTAAGATGTATGCAGTGCACCCTGGAACCTGATTTCCTTATGATTTTGTTATTAAGGACCATTTTTTACATGCTGTGAAATGTTTTACCATTTGAACCTACATTCGTTATGCCCAAGCAGCAGTTAATATGTTCCTTGCACTACGTATTGCATTCTGTTTGAGGTATTTGAAAGTCAATAGAAAAAATTGTGGTTCTGTAATTAACTGTAAATATGCATAATGTGTTAAAATGCAGCTTGTATAAAAACAAAAAATAAAAAATAAAACGTTTACGATCCTCTGATGTTCCTGGGCTTTGGAGGAACAGTACCCTGTCACCAAAAAGTCCCCCAACATGTTCTAACACACACACACACACTAATTATAGCAGATAATTAAATGTGTGTGCTGTATACATTTTAAACAGGTGCGTGTTTTATTTAATTCTTTAATTCTGTGCAGTTACAATTTTGCCATAAATATCTGGGAATATCTTTAAATTAAGGAAAGTAAAACTTGACAGACAGCATGGAAAGATGTCACCCAATCATTGAGAATCCCCAAAAGTGAAGTAGAGAAGTTTGCCACAGACATAAATATTGGAACTATAATTGAATCATTTATTATGATGCAGCTTAATGTCTGGGTCTACAACTGGTGGACCTCACAGTGGCTGAAGTCACTATGATAAGGGGTGTCTTTGGAGATAATGTGTAGCTCTAGCACCTTTTGTGGATGTGCTGGTGAAATCTCATTAATTTGTTCGTAGTTTTCAGTGTGTGACATCTAGTTTCAGCAAATTTTTGTTTAAAAGGTTAAATATTTATTCAAATACACAATATTGTACATTAATTTGTCATGATATAAGCTCCATTTAAAATACAGGTACAGTTTATAGCTCTACTATTGCAGTCTGTAGTCCACCTGTTGCACTGCATACTCTATTAATCACCTTTTAGCCTATAGTGAAACTGATGTGGTGGTGGCATGTGTCTTGCGCTGATATCAGTGGATCAGACACAGCAGGGTTGCTGGAGTTTTGAAAAACGTCAGTATGACTGATGGTATGAAAAATAACCCAGTAACCAATAACAACCAAAAGAATCCTGATCTTTAAAGAGTACAGAATGACCAAACTGCAGAAACAGATAAAGTTGTCACTGTTTTTATCCTTGGACTATCAAGGGTAAGAGGACAGTGAATGGACTTAGTGTTTAAAAACACCAGCAGTACTGCTATGTCTAATCCACTTGTATCACTGCAGGATTGTGGATGATCTGCAAATCTGTGGTGGTCCTGAGCCTTGAAGGAGAACTTGAAAGAGGTCAATGACAGTATGCAGAGCAACATATGGATTACAGTCTGTAATTGCAGAATTACAACGTGCACCTGTATGGTGAGTGAAGCTGATAAATAATAAAGACAAATAATGTGTGTCTCTTCTTGACCAGGCGGCGTCAGCGTCATCACTAGCACCAAGCAATCAACAGATGTAGAGCGGAAATACTGAGATCACGTGGGCTTTTTCTCTCGGCGGTTGCCATGGCTGGGTTGTCTCCATGTCAACAGTAGTTAAGGTAAGTTTATTTCTTCGCATAACGAGACGACGGTAGGGTTTTTAATACGCTTGGATAAGGGAAAATGTACTGCAGTGTTTAACTTCTGTTAGTTTGACTGTTCCCTGTCTTCACCATTTAACGGTAAAGTAACAAAGTTACCCTGCACTGCACAGGGACTAGCTTGCGAGCAAGCTTAGCACGTTAGCTAAAAACAAACATGCTCGCCCCTTTCTATTCCAGTGAACTTAAGCTTTATGTTTAATAATTTTGGCTAATATCAAGTTCTTGTTCTCCTCTGGTCCCATATATGTGGTTTGTTTCAAATTGCTTTTGGGGAATCGGTGAAAAAAGCTTGAAGCTAATCCCACATATTGTCCTATTGTCTTTTATTAGCTCGCTGCACAGTAGTTCGTCACTTAAAATACAATAGGGTACTGTTTACAAGCAGGTTTAGCAGATTTGCTCGCTGTCTTCTTGTACTATTATGGGATGTTTATTTTAATATTTTATGATATTCGCTACGTGCATTTTCTTCAGCTGTTAGAAATCGTCATCATGTAACATCAGTTGTGGTCCTTTGGCTTCTGAGGATGTTCCTATATATGTTACTAAATATTTCTGTATTTTTTCCTAAAATGCGAAGCTTTGTAATGAGTTAACGTTAACGACTTATGCAATAAATGTTATAATACTGTTAATAATGTTATTTTTTTGTCTTGGAAATAACTTAAAATATGTCATTTTGATGAAAGAATGAATTTGTAAAGTTTAATCCATGACTTTGTGGCTGTGGGGCCTCTAATTTAAGTTATTCATTATGACGTCACACTAAATATCAGCTGGCATTTTCAGATTATGTTGAAAGAGAGAGAGAGGGATGGACTGCGACACAAGCTTCGAAAATGATGTGTATAATGCAAAGAAAATTGTGTAAAAAGTGTGCACAATAACAAATTTTAGGTTGATGCCAGTGTCTAATATTTTTCATATTTTTAAAAATGACAGTATATAAACACTTTTAACATTTACATATTGAGACACCAAGAATCATTTAAATATAAAAGAACTAGGATTGATTTACCACCAGCCGATATACAGGAACACATCAGCAGTAGATTACATACATATAGTCTCTTGCCTGTTAAGACAGATGGTGGCAAGCAATCAAGCAAACACACACAAACAGTTCCTCTGCTGGTGAGAGAATGTTCCTTGGTCCAAAGAAGATATTTGTTCTCTGCTCTGGAGTGTGTATTACAGAGAAATAAAACGATTGCTCCATAGGGTTACAGCTGCAATAACATTTAATAGAAATGCAGGCATTTTACTGCAAGTAAGTCTAGGCTATCAAATATTGGTCTGAAATATTAGTCAAAATAAGCACTTCTCAGTCTGTCATTTAATTAAGCTGTTGTCTGTCCATTCCCTTTATAATTCCAACACCATCACACTTCACTAATATGTAAGGTTTAAGATGTACAACATCAAAATAAAACATGAGGTAGGTGGTGTGCGCCCTAAACTGCATTCATACACTCCATTAACCTAACCAGTAGATTAGTCTGCATATCAAGTGAGGACATGCAGTGCATGCAATGCACGTGTTTGTGTCTTTTTCTAGTAAGTCTTCATCATGGCGGAAACGGGTGAAAGTAAAAAAGAGGAGGCAGACTACAAGAGACTACACAGTTTTCCTCTCATCAGGGTGGGTATTATGCATTTTGTATGTTTGAGTTAGGGGTCGATGTAGATATTCAATTATCAGTTTTCTTTTGGAGCAAAACACTTGAGCACTTGTGACAGTGAAATTTGTAATTGTAGAAAATGGTCACATATGAGTATGAGTAAATTTGAAGTCATACTCTGAAAATAATATTGGATATTTTACATATCTGCCACATGTCATGTAAAGAGTTAAAAGAGTACGAAAAGAGCAGACTACATCAATTCATACCAAAATCTCCTTGAACTCCTAAAGGGAACCACACATCCTTTCTCATAATCATGCAACATAGTTAGATACTTCTTATAGATGCCTTCTTTTTCGTATTGTTGTGTGTAATATGATTTCAGAGTGTGGTTTCAGGGTCGTCCTGCTGAGTTCTACGATTCTTATTGTTTTCAGTTAGAGTTCTGAGAGAGTTGTTTCCCATTTTCCCCATTTCAAGAACTACACAGACACTTGATTCTCCATGTTTGTTTTCTGGAGCAGTTAGGGTTTTTTTTTTTCTCCCCCCTTATCTGAGGAGGCACTCAGTCACAGAGCCAGAAGACATCCGACACACCAATAGCATCCGACACATGCCCAATGAGCTCTTCTGATTGATCAGAAGGTTTGCGATCGCTGAACAATGCTCACCTCTGGTTCTACTGATGCACCGATTTTCTTTGCACCACAAATGACTGGTGCAAATGTTAGTGTGTGTGTGAGCGACAAAACAGCATTTGTCGCTTGTAGGTGCAGATTTGAACAGATGTAGTGATTGTCTTGTGATTGTGCCATACAAATATCCAAGAAAATCCAAGGAAACTAAACCCAAAAACAATGTATTTGTGAGAATACATATTTTACAGGTGTGTAACTCTTATTGCACACATTCACATACTGATTTGCAAATGTGCAAATATTCTCTATGGCTTCACATTTTTAAATTACTTTATGAATGTCTTTTGCAACATGTTCACTGCTACAAGTACAGCAAAACTGAGTGTATGGTATTTTTTTACTTGTGTGTTTCAAATTGGATTTGTTCCCTTGCAGTAATGAATTTGTGAATTTGTTTACCACTCCTAAATTCACTCTCTGTGACTTCAAATTTACAATGATACACATGTGTAACTATTTTCTGTGATTACAAATTCCACTGTCACATATGCTCAGGTGTTTTGCTCCAAAAATGCCTCCATATTTCTAACTAAGGTGTTAACTTGTTAACCAGTAATATTTGCCCTATTTTTGTTGCAGCACACAGATATGCCAGAGGAGATGAGAGTAGAAACCATGGAGCTATGTGTCACTGCATGTGAAAAATTTGCCACCAACAATGAGGTCAGAATTTATACATGAAATACTTAGATAAGGTGAGGTGTATGGATGTGGCTTCTTACATGGCCTTATTTTCCAGTCCACAGTCGTGGGTGTATTGGAAGTCCTTGCTGTCTGAACCAGAGTCCGTACACTTACATCATGCCAGACTCTCATAGCGTTGCCATCTGGAGTGTTACAGTAGCGTGCACATTATTTTCACTGTCTTTATCCCTTCTTTAATATACTGTCTGTCATGATTGCTTTGTTTGCATTAGAGGTGGGCAACATTTCATTTACAGCAGAACATTGGCAGAAGTGCCACTCAGAATAGGTTTGGTTTTTAGTTAAGCTGTGTAAGTAGATAACCAAAATAATGTTATAAAATGAATAAAAACTGGTATCCTGGAAAAACAAATGGAATAGAATAAATAAATTTAATTAGGGCTGTCAAATTTAATGCAATATCAACGCATTAACGCAATCTCAATTTAATGTGATTTTAAAAAATTGTGCCGTTAACAAAAATTATATTTGGCCCTGTGAGCCATCCGTAGTTCAACATCTCTCCTTTGAGATGTGAGTGAGTGATGGAGAAAGGTCTGTTTCATTTCAAAAGTTTGCTAAATGGCTCACTTGTCAAAACAAAGGCTGTTTGCAGTTATCAGGCTGAGTTCAGCTACTGAGTTTGATGGAGTTGGTCTTTGTATGTACTTTGCATTAAGTGAGATTTCAATATGCTGTAACACCATGGTATGTCTTTAATACAAGTCCAACTTTGTGTAATTTATTTTTGTTTGAGCCGTACTCTGAAGTCCTATAGGCTGTGACTGAATACAATTCCAGCACAACTGAAGTTTTATGTATTTTTTATTTTCATATGCTACACACATCTGAACTGAGACACAATAATATGTTACTACATATTATTACATATTTGAGACTACAGCTTCCTAATCTCATATAAATCCAATTTTATTTTCTGTAGGTTCAGTATTACTGCCTGGTATGTGAGTGAATATAACTCCCTTAAAGTTTTCTCTCATCCCAGCAGTTTATAACATAAGTACATTGAGCATAAAACATGTTCATCATTTTTAATTGTAATATTTCACTTAAAAATCACTTAAAAAATTTTCTATAAAAAAGAGATTGGTCACGATTAACTATATGAAATTCTGAGATTAATCAGTTTTTATCGCTTGACAGCCCTAATTTTAATACAAACAAGACTGTTTACACAGTTTAGCTTTTTCAAATTGTCTTGCTGTGATGGGTCAGCATTCTTTTGATTATCATCACTTTGGCTATTCAAAAATGTCCATAGGAGTGAGTGGGTGCAAGTTCCACAGTGCCATTGTAGACAGTGAATGAATACATTTCTGAGGAGTTAAAAACCTTGTTAACTCATTGACGTTCCACTGACTTGCCAGATGCATCACTACTACTATGGGACCCCAGCAGTTGCGAAATTAATCCCTGACACTGATTTCACATAGATTATCAGACCATCAAGTACCTTGACCTATTGAAGCAGGACTGATATGCTGTATTTTGAACTTGGTAATATGGTGTTGGCTATGATGACTCTCGATAATTCACAGTCATTCTTAGTCATTTTTGCACTTTTTTTTTCGGTGTCTCTCAGAGTGCAGCAAAGATGATAAAGGAGTCCATGGATAAGAAGTTTGGGAGCTCCTGGCACGTGGTGATTGGGGAGGGCTTTGGCTTCGAAGTGACTCACGAAGTGAAGAACATTCTATATATGTTCTTTGGTGGCAGTCTGGCTGTGTGCGTGTGGAAATGCTCCTAGCAATGTTCTCAGACCAATTCCTCTCCCCCTCCCACATGCACTACCTACTTTTATATATTTATATACCTGTATTCACAGTACTGTCTCAGCTATGCAGTCCTTTTTCTATTTGACCTGTGTGTGTGAAAGTGAGTGAGAGTGTGTGTGTGTGTGTGTGTGTGTGTATGTTCATGTGAAATGATGTAGTATTGAATATCTGACAGAGAAATTGGTATCTGGCAGACCCTTTAGATCATCTTCTGTTCAACTGATATTCATTATTTTGCATTGATTGTATCTTTATGCTGCAAAGGGAGGAAGCTAGTCTAGAACATGTCTCTTGTTTTTTAATCTGAAACACTGACATTAATGATATCTTCAGAGAATTACAAAATGTTTGTAGACTGGCTCTTATAAATACAGGTTCCAAAGGGGTTTTAGGAGCAAAGCTGCAGAAGAACCTATTTAGACTCCCTAAAAATGCTTTCAGGTTTCAGTTGAGAATTTTATAGAAAAACCTGTCAACAGATTTTTTTTATGTTCTTTTATGTGCTGTCCCAATACAAACGGTATTCAGCAGTAATAAGAAGCACATGTGAATTCACCACAGACCATTCTGCTGTAGTTCTTTAACTGGTTGTTGCCATACAGAGGAGACTGCTGTGTTCTGTACCCCTCCAGCTCGCACGTGTTCTTAAAACGCATCCACAACTTTCAGTAATGCCCTTTCTTTTTTTTCCTCCCTTCTTCATTCACGCCCTCATGCTCACCCCTCCCTCAGTCCCTTGGCTGACAGTACAGTCCTTCACTCGGTGGGCTGCCATGCCATCTGTTCCAAACAACTTACTCTGTGTCTCTGTCCCTTAATGTCCTTTTTTTTATTGTTATAATTGGTGTCCTTTTTGCCCGTTTCTTTAACAAACCAGCATTTGTGAAGTGTCCTCTGTGAAAACTTGAATACAAATGTAAATCCCAGACTTTTTAAATAAATAATAGAGGTCAGTACATTTTGTGTTTTTTTTTTTTTTTGTTTGTTTTTTTATATTCAGTACTTACAGTAAAAGCTTCTTGTACATTGCTGAAATTTCTAATGCTTTGGAACTGCAAGAGGAAAGCCCTGGAGTAGATTCACATGTAAAGAAAAAGGCCTGAAAGTCAATGTCAAATACCAAATATATTTTAGTGACGTTATGTAAGAATGTGTTGGAACATTGAGTTGAAAGCAATAACACCTGAATCTGTGACGTGTTAGTCCTCTTTAAAAATGAAAAAGCACAAATAAACTGTGTTTTGAATGAACAATTAAGTTTTATTTCGTAAATACAAACATATTTACAATGCGTGCAATGTTTACATTAAGCTGCATTTGAGTCTTAAAATATTCCATATTAGGCAGGTGAATTGGTAAAAGCGGAGGGTGTCATAACTGGATCAAAAAGGTGCTTCCACCAAAGGCTCACTCTTTGCAAACACCACTTTGTGCCAAACTTATTGGTATTGTAAAAAATAAAAAGTAGAGGTGTCAATCTGTGTAGTGTAACACTGTTGAAATCCATGATCTTTGAGCCCTCTGATGGCATGGCATTAGAAACTCACTTTACTTGGATAAATATAGCCAAGGAGTTTTCAGGCCTCAAGCTCATCTCAGAAGGTCCAAAGGGCAGTAGAAAGTCATGAGAAATTAATATTTTATTTGATGAAAATGAAGATATGTACAAAGGTCGACATTTTTCATTGCATTAATGACCACACCATGGGTGATCTGTACATGTGAGAAGTTTCCATTGATGTGGAAGAAAGCCCTGGGATTTTAGAGACATGGGCTGTCGTCAAGATAATGCTATATTCTGGTACATCCATTATTTACACAAGACAAAGCCAGGCTTAATTCTGTAATTTCAACAACAACATGGCTTAGTAGAGAGTGTGTGTGCTTGACTGACCTGCCAGCAGTCTAGATCTGTCTCCTATGGCCCATTATGAACAGAAGAACCAGGCAATGGCACTCAGGGTCTGTTGAGCAGCCATAATGAGCAAATATTTAATTAGCAAAATTCTAACAATATTGATATCCTCAGTTTTAAAATGATTAAACAGTGCAATTGGAAGAAAGGTGATGTAACACAGAGGTAATCATTACTCTGTCCTGAATTTTTGGGAGTGTGATGCAGACATCAAATTATTTATATATTTTTAAATACAAAATATAATTAGGTGTTTCAGTGAAAGCAAAGGAAATGTTTTTGTCAGTTAAACAAATCTTCAATTGAATTAACAAATTACAGATTCTTGCTTTAATTCCATTAAACAGGATGTCACAACTTTAGTGGAAATTCGGTACGTACTTACTTTCATCTTTATAGATAAAAGAAGGCAACTTAGCTGTCCGTCCAGAACGTCTAAGTAGACCTAAGTACAAAGATTTCATTGAAATAAATGAACTAATAGTTGATTTTACATTGAGTCATTGTCCAATAACATGCAAGATGGTAGTGTATAGTCTGTTCCTCTGTCTCACTTTCTTCCATGGTTTAGTAGGGCAGAAACAGTCTTAAAAAGCACACATGAAGCATTTTTCTCTCCATTTTCTGTCTCCAGCAGTGGTTTCTACTTAAATAGTGGTTTATCAGCAAGATTAAATGCAAAGTGAGTATGGCAGTAATGTGCAGCTTGTATTTTCTATGCTGAATAGGGATGCTGTGGGGTGTACGCTCTATGTTTGAGTCAGCTAAAACCTTTATCAACTCACCTGCATTTATATAGGCCTCCTCTCTTTATATCTCTTCCTTTCTCTCTGCCGTTTGACTGCTTCCCTCACTGTGAGTTCCTGACACACTACTCTGAATCCCACCAGGAGCCGGACATGTGATATCTACCTTCTTTTCAACTTGACTTCACCTTATGCCCTCAGCACCAAGGCGTTTCTATATCTGTGCTTCTTTTTCCAACTCTCCAACTGCTCTCCATTTTTCCCTCAGATCTTCTCGCCAAACTGATCTGAAACCAGCTTCTTCTGAATCTCCATGGAAAACCCATCATATGTAAAGCTCTTGAGCTGACTTCAGAACAGTCTATAAAGGTTTACAGTTCTTTCTTCCTGGACAGACTGAGTCTCAGCAGGGGATGCTGGAGGATTTTGCCTTTCACACAGTTCCTCAAAGCTCTGGAACAGAGGGAGAGAGACACAGAGGTGAGGGCAGTTGGAGAGCAGGCAGGTAGGGGTGGGACAGAGAAGCATATGAATGAGATAATGAACCTACTTTCTTTCTTTCCTGGCCCTACAGTTCTCACACAACTTAGAAAGTCAGAAAGTGTGTTTATATACACTCATCTATAGTCAGAAAGATAACAAGCATGTTAGTAGTCTGAAAAAACAATAGTCTACCAGAGTTGCCTGTTAATCCGATTGTTTTGAAATACATAACATTGATTTACTGACAGTACACTCTCAGAGGTGACGAAAGTTCAAATTTGCAGAGAAAAATGTATCTCCTTAATAAACAGCACAAAACATTTTATCTTTGAGAGATCCAACCCTATTCTAGCCTCAGATCTGAACAAATCCACAGGTGTTTGTGTGTCTTACCACTGGCAACTCAACACTATGATTTTGAATGCATGCAGAGACATCAAGAAAAAGGGAATATATTATTATTTCAACCAAAAACAAGATAAAATGTGAAATATCCTATGCCGATCCATTAGAGCTTCACATAGGGCCCACCACACTTTTTTCCTACGTGCAGCCACAAAAAAAAATAAATAAATAATTAAAAACCCTAAAAAAACTATTGTTCCTACACCTACCCACTAAAGTTGCTGTGGCTATTTATGATCCAATTAGTACCCAGCTATCCTTAACAACTACGGTTACTCACTGAGCCCAGCCCACTACTCACTAGTACCAAAACCACCAGCTCTTCACAGGGGTCAACAAGAAGACACCTCCACTCATCAATGTTTCGATGAATTAAGCCCACAACACCTACAGAAGGCTCAACAATGAAGTCTGGCGTCCCTGACCCACCCCTCTCTGAGCTAGCTATACCGTTCCTACATAACCCTTAACCAGCAACAACGGTACATTCACACTGGCCTTCATGGTGACTAAGAGCATACCTAGCCCCACTGGCACCGTTAATGCATACTCAGTGCCACCAGTTCCATGTGAACTTTACATGCCACATCACCAACAACCAAAACAGCTGTTAATTTGTTTAGAACATTGAACTGGGCCAATCCCAGATCACAGCATCATGAAATGGATTTAGGATTATTTGAATTATAAGAAGTAGCAAATGCAACCAGATTCTAAGATGGGAACTTTAGGGGTGTGGAAAGACTGCAGCAAGGTGGACTGGAAGCAAGTTTCCTGAAAAACATGGAAAGGATGGGCACTGTTGAGTAGTGCACACATATAATATCTGGGGATATTTTTTATAAGTCAATATGTGCAATGAAAGGTTCTGGTGCCATAAATTTATGTGGCAATGATACAATTACACAGCAGTTAAGGAGAGAAGGATACTGCCCAAATAATCCACCAAAACACATTTTTAGAAAGGTGATGTGTGCATATTGTAATACAATGTGCAAATCAGTAGAGGATGAATAGGGCATGGTGCAATTCTTTAATAATGCAGAGTGGGATTACACAGAGGTTACATAACTGCGAATGAGTTTAACTTTGGCTCTGTGTGTGTGTGTGTGTGCATGTGTGTAAAAGATAAAGGAGTGAAAGAAAAGATGGCCTGCTATAAGCGCATCAGTGCTGAGAAAAGGAGGGAATCTGACAAAATGAGGGAAATACAGATTGCTTCCCTTTCATCACTTATTCCCCCAGCACATTCACGTTTACCCACATGAGTTAGATTACAAGCATTTTTTATTACAATAATTATCTGCTCCTCTCATATTTGTTCCTTCTTTATTCAGTAGCTTTTTCTTTTGTTTTTCTTATTATTTCTTCTTCATACCTTCAATGTTATCTTTTTTCTTCTCTCTCTCTCTACCACACACCTCTCATTCTCACTCTCATGTGCATGTCAAATATGTGCACATTGGTCTCATTCCTATATACACTTTCTTTACTCACCACTCTTTTTTTTATTATTCTCACTCTCCCTATTTTCCTCTCTCTCTCTCTCTCTCTCTCTCTCTCTCTCTCTCTCAGATTGACATGCGCACAGTTGACTGAATGAAATATTCATAGGTAGGCAGTGAGTGAATATATCTTGGGAGAGAGTGAATGCCTGTCTTCAAAGGGACTCTTCTGTCTTTCTGCATGGACAGTACACACTCACACAAAGGACGCACTTGTACCCTTACACTTAGCGTGTGATGTGCTTCTCATACATATATTCAGATTTTTATAAACACCACCTGCTCACACAGTTAAAACATGCTGTTGCTGTTGGGAAGTGGAGAGAATGCACTTCAACAAAAACACACTGCACAGGAATGATGAACAAAGAGCCCAAAAGGAAAGGGCATAACTGTGGACTGAACTGTGGAGGAATTGAACAGAACTTTTGGAGGTCCAGAGGCATGTCCCACCTACAAAAAGAGATGTACCGTACCATGACAATTATCTAGGGTGACCAGATCTGAGGGCTGGAGTGATGAGCTCTCACCCCTCGCTGTTGTATTCTTAGCTGAACCTATGTGTGCTTTTAGGTCCTTTACACCTTTATCTGCTACACAAAACATGGGAATTTATTTTTTAATTCGTCCGAGAACTTACTTTTACGTTTCGGCATAGCTGCTCGAGATGAGGGTAGGTCCATCAGTTTTGCCTGACGTAAACAAGGACTACTGGCGTACAGACTGACCAATTAAATGTTTACAGAGAAGGTTATCGACCAATAACGGTAGGTCTACAGTCAGACCGTCCAATCAGAAGATTTTAGGTTGCTTCACCACGCCCCTTTCTCACTCAAGCGAACCAATCGGAGTAGGGGAGGGCGGGACTAGTTTGTGAACGAAACTTCTCGAAGTTCTATGTAAGCTCTAGAAAAATAAAATCTCGGACGTTTGTGATATTTTTTTAAGTTTAACAAAGAGGTCATGTCCGGGTAAAAGAGGACGTCTGGTCACACTATATTATCATCACAGAGAAATATTTGTATTAAATACAAATACACATAAGTAATATTAAATAAGAATCATTAATATATTTAATATTTGTTGTAGCAGTAAAGCCAACACTCTTGTCATGTATTATGGCCAAAGACATTTACTGTAAATTCATCCGCAAACTGTTATGAAAATCAACTCCCAGAACACATATCAAATAGAATAACATATTAAAATCATCATGCTAAATATCCATCCATTATCTGTAAGCGCTTATCCAGTTCAGGGTCTACCTGGAATCATTGTGTAAGGCAGGACCACACCCTGGAGGGGGCGCCAGTCCTTCACAGGGCAACACACACACTCACGGACACTTTTGAGTCACCAGTCCACCTACCGACGTGTGTTTTTGGACTGTGGGAGGAAACCGGAGCACCTGGAGGAAACCCACGCAGACACAGGGAAAACACACCAACTCCTCACAGACAGTCACCCGGAGAGGGAATCGAACCCACAACCTCCAGGTCCCTGGAGCTGTGTGACTGCGACACTAACCTGCTGCACCACCGTGCCGTAAGTAAGTAAAAAACGTAAGTAAATAAATAAAATATTTACCATGTTGTAAATATCTCCTAAAACATATGTGATTACAATATCATCATGCATCCTATTCTTTATTGTATTGTGGTGTCCTTATGTGATTAGATATAAAAAATGAAGAGTTGCCAAGGAAATTCATTCATTAGCATTAAACATGAATTCATAATCTGAAAGCTACACAGTAGAGGAAGAAAGTTGGGACAGAAAGATGGTGGATGAATACTTGATTTAGCCTCTGCCACTGAGCTCTTACTCTATTCTGCTAACATGCAATATTAACAGCAAATAGGATGCTTCTCTATTCTGTCTGTCTCTCTCCTGCTGGGTGCTGGGTGGGCGTGGAGCATGTGCTCCTCCAGAATAGGGATCTACTTCTATAATAAAGCTGTTAAAGGGTGTATATAGGGAGAAACAATTCCCAAAATATCACCAGAAAAACACTGCACTTTGAGAAATATAACAGCTGTTTACATGCAGCTTATAAAATAATGAAATGGCTGTGTGTGCTGTAAATGAAATCCTGAAAAAAATAGTAGATTACAGCTGAATTATGGATTTTGGCCATGCGTATTAATATGTTAAAGGCACAGGCAGAATCTAGTGATAATCAGTAGTATACGGTGTATATCACTACATTAAACTGATGTGAAAAAAAAAATTATAAATGAGACTGTCACAAAAAATGAACATTTTAGCGATTAAAAATATTACATAAATATGCACAACTAATTTAAAACATTTTACAGTGTTTTTCTGAATACTTGCTTGATGTTCTGCTCTTTCTGTGTGTGATGTGTGAGAGAGAGAAAATCGATGATAGTGCAGATCACGCAGGCAGTGAGACGGAGCGACTCCAGAGGGATAACAGAGTCTCACAGCCGTTTAAAGCCATCATCTCCCTCGCCTCCTCTCTGCTCCCTGTTATATAAAAACCCAAAGCTGCACATCAGTTCTGCTTTAAAGGCTTCTCCAATGCTCCCTGCATCTATGCATGCCTCATTCCATTAATGTTGATGTCAAGTATGAGTTTATATTTCTTCTTCTTCCAGTTTATGTTTGCTACATTTTCTTCTTTAATTAGCCATATGAGACTTTAAAAAATCCTGGTTCTTGGTTTTTTTTTATCCCACTGATGGCCATTTGATGTGATCTCATGTTGTTTTGTTTTTAAATTTGTTGTCTGTCATATGACATCAGCAGAGTAGGCTTTATCAAAGAGCACAGAATGTTACAATCGCTATGTCTTGTAAACATGTCTGCTCACGTCCTCACATCACTGATCAGTAGTTTCTAGAACGACATTTTGCAGTTTGAAGATTTGAAAAAGCTGGCGTTGGTTGTGCAAGGAACTTTTGAAAAAGTTCAGCTGCTCTGGCTTTGGACAACTGTTTAGAGATTTTCATTCATTCATTCATTATCTATAACCGCTTATCAAATTCAGGGTCATGGTGGGTCCAGAGTCTACCTAGAATCATTGGGTGCAAGGCGGGAATACGCCCTGGAGGGGGCGCCAGTCCTTCACAGGGCAACACACACAGTCACACATTCACTCACACCTACGGACACTTTGGAGTCACCAATCCACCTACCAAGTGTGTTTTTGGACTGTGGGAGTACATGGAGAAAACCCACGCGGACACAGGGAGAACACACCACACTCCTCACAGTCACTCGGAGGAAACCCACGAGGACACAGGGAGAACACACCAACTCCTCACAGACAGTCAACCGGAGCGGGAATCGAACCCACAACCTCCAGGTGAGATTTAGTTTTTTATAAGTTCATTAGCTGATGTATGCAGGAAGACAAGCTTTAATACTTACTAGCCTAGATTTGCGGCTAGATGACATGACACAACAGGAATGCCCAATGTATGGCTAGAATACACCTTACATTACACAGATGTTTTTATCTTTAATTTATTGGGTATTTTGTTTTAAGAACCAGTCCCATGAAAGACCATGTTCCACCCATTTTATATATAAAACGTTAGCTGTAGGGTGTAATGGGATATATTATGAAAAACATTTTTCAGTTATTTGAGCACATTATTTTGGGGTTCTGGAGCACCTCCACATCCACAAACCATGACTTACAACAACTCAATATTTTTTGTTGTCATCTACCTTAGTCTGGAAATGAATAGAAAATTCTTCATCTAAGTCTCTCCAAATACAGCCCTGGACATACAGAGATTAAATATGGAAACAACAAGGAGAGAGAATAAAAGGAACCAATCAAAATGGCTGACAAGGAGTGTTTACTTGCTCCTCAATGCTGGACACTTGACGGTGGCAGAAAACAGAGACTCAATTTAATTTAAAGAAAAATCACTAAACACGGTCATATAGAACAGCCTTGTGGTATATTTACCAAAACATGCAACAGTAGACTTATTTCATTAAAACTCCAGAAAACTGTGTGAATACTTGGAAAAACGCTATAAATATGTTGGCAAACATGTCTCAATCTCCCTCACTCTCAGTGTGGAGTCCCCAGGATTGTGTCCAGATCTCCGCTGTACTCACTATACACTTATGGGTCACTACTTCCGGCTCTACCACCATTACCAACTTTGCAGATAGCACTGCTGTGGTAGGCCTGGTCTCTGAGGATGATGTAAGAGCCTACTGGGAGGATTTGTCCCAGGTTAAGAATTAATTAATTAACATCAGCACGAGAAAGGAAGCATGTCAGCAGAGTTGAGGTAGAAAGGGTGGATAGGTCACGTCCCCTGGAGTTTACATCTTGCAGGACCTGTTATGGTTGTGCTTGTCACTCTCTGGCAAAGGTCTGTCTCTATGACCTCAGACACCTTAAGGACTTCAGACTGCTCTTCAAAGAACCTCTACATCTGCACCACTGAAAGCATCCTCACCGGAAACATTAGCCTGGTATGGGAACAGCACCAAACAAGACAGATGGTCTTTCCAGGGGGTGGTGTGTTAAGCTGAGTACATCATTTAAACAAAGATTCCTGACCTGCATACCATCTACAACAAGCAGTTCTGGAGCAAGGCCCGGAAGACTCTGTAGGACCTCAGCCATTTCAATAATGGACTCTTCTCTCTGTTGTAGTCAGGGAAGTGCTTTCACTCTCTGAAGGCAAAGACAGAGCGTGTGAAAAGAAGCTCTTAATTTAGGAAAATAAACTAAGTCTACCCCACCTCAACACACACACACACACACAATCATTACACACTACATTTTCCAATGGACATTAATGACTTGTAATGAACAAACCACCTCTTTATTCATATTGCACATTATTATTATTATTATTTTAATCTTAATTTAAATAGTTTTCATATGAGTGGGCAGTCAACATAGCATTCCATCTGATGTGATTTGATTTCCATCATGATATCCATTCAGCATCACTGTACCCCTGTGCACAAAGCAAGGTCCGTAAAAGGTCTGGTTGAGAGCCCTGATGTCAATCCTCTCAAAAACCTCCAACTCCATATTAATGCCTATGGATTTAGGATGGAATGTTATAAAAGATCTGTAGTTGTAACATGTACGTTCTAACAAAAAATGTTTAATTCTACATTTTCTGACTACATTTTGTGCATACACTCACAGAAGAGTCATAAGTGGACCTCAGGAGGGGAAAAATTAACATATAAAAAGCCCTTTTTAACTACTCCGACCCTGAAATGGATAAGTGGAAAATTTGATGATGACGATGAAGCCCTTTTCCCATGGTTTCATTACACATTTGTCCAAATTTTATATAGTAAAGTTTAGCTAGATCTTACAAGGCAGTTTCACCTCTGCAGAACATAATCAGATAAGAAACGATTCTGTGAAAATATGGGTTGTGACAGGTTCTCTTATCCTCCTAATTTTAATTCAGCTCACTGTTTGATCATACCTGTTTGATCTAGAGATGAGACACAGCACTATATTTGAAAGGATAGTGGTGAGTTCAGCAAGAAAAGTAGAAATGTTTCATCTCTTGGTTGTTAGCACCCAGTCATTTTTACATTTTTTTTTACCTTTAGTGAGCTGAGTGAGCTTTCTGCTAATATGAAAGATGGACGAGAGTGAGAGATTGTTCTTTTATACCTCAGTATACAGCATTTATTTTTATTTTTTACTGGAACATTATTTTGCCTTAAATTGGCCTGCTATCTCCAAATATGACCATAAAGTGGGCTATAAAATAAGATAGCTGGCTTTAGGGACTCATTTATGTACCACTGTTGCTTAGGAACTGCCATATACCCATGTACACTGCATCCAAATCAACATTTAGTCTGTAGTAATTACTGTAAAGTAAAAACATGCTTATTTTAAAATATACTTAATCTCTGTAAACTAAATAAATGCAATCACTCTAATGGGTATTGAGTATGTGCTGCTGTTGTGGAAAACTGAAAAGTGTGAAGTGTTGAGAGAGAGAGAGAGAGAGAGAGAGAGAGAGAGAGAGAGAGAGAGAGAGTGTGTGTGTGTGTGTGTGTGTGTGTGTGTTTTCCTTTCAAAGAAAGAGTTATGCAGCTACTGCCATCTGGTGTAGGCAGTCGCAAATGCTCCATTACAATAAGGAATATTTCTCATCTGTGGTTGTCCTCTCTAAAGCATTTATTTTGCTCTCCTATACATGACTGTTATAGAGATATTTGTACATTCTAAAAGATGTATGATCATGTTCAATATTATATCATTATACTTGTATAATAATTTTTTTTATTTATTTTTTTTTTTTTTAATTAGTCCATTGCTGTTAGGGCTTGTTGTATGTGATGTCTATAAGCTACTGAGACCTTGAATTTCCCCTGGGGATCAATAAAGTATCTATCTATCTATCTATCTATCTATCTATCTATCTATCTATCTAATCACCATAACTGCCCCTTTATATGGCTAATTATTCCAGTTCTAGTTGATATACTTTTTTGTTGACCTTTTCTTTGCCTCATATATGTTAATGAGCAGGGACGTTCTTGATCCATCATTATGCTGCCATGTTCAGACAGGCTTTAAGTTCAAACATTTACTAGTGGGGGCGGCACGGTGGTGCAGCCAACCTGGAAGTTGTCGGTTCAGGTCATGCTCCGGGTGACTGTCTGTGAGGAGTTCTCTCTGTGTCCGTGTGGGTTTCCTCCAACAGTCCAAAAACACACTTTGGTAGGTGGATTGGTGTGTCGCCCTGTGAAAGACTGGCTATCCTGGTGTTCCTGCTTATGGCCCAGTAGCTCTGGACCCACTGTGACCCTGCACTAGATAAAAGGTTACAGACAATGAGTAAATTAATTAATTTACTAGTGGTGTAATAGAAAAATTGGAGCATACAGAATAACAAATATCTGTGCTTAATATACACCACCGCTAGCTTAGTAGCAATATGAAATTGATCATTCTATAGGGATATCAGCTTAAATTCCTTATTGCTGCATTAGTACTTTAAATCTGGCTTCTAACAACTAACTACTGTAATACTCCAAACATGGGCAGATCTTGTGCTAAAACTTATCTTGTGTCCACCTTAAAAGGTTTGACTTTCATTCACTATAGACATTAGATATGTTCCATGATTGACAAACTGTAGTACAAAGGTCTGGCTTCTATAACAAAATAGGGCACTATTATGTCATATATGTATGGTGCACACTTAACTGAATCCACAGTTTGGGAAAACACGTTTATCTTAAGGTTAAGACCTATAGTGCACTGGTCCCCTGTGGGAACAGTTGAAAAAATATTGTGTAAACGTCTTTAACTGAGGTCAGCTGACAATGGAAAATTGATTGAATTTGGGATTTTCATGTATATTTAACATCCAGAATGCATTTGGGTTCTGGCAGTCTACAAATGTATGTGCACACATGGACCCTAAAGCTGTAGGCTGATCCATTTCTCATTCCCATATCATCAAGAAGGTTTTCGATACATGCTTACTGTGGCCTCCTGTAAGGTTTTGGCCTTCTTGATACGCAGATGTGGAGCAATAACTATGGACAGTTTCATAGCTAGAACATCATAGTTAAAGGGGAAAGGTATTAAAGGTGCTGTACTCTATTCTGGACAATGACTTTTAATGTCTGGACCTAAACGTACCCCACACACAGTGCCATTTTGTGTTGAGACACTGTTTCCCGTTCGCTAAACTTTACAAAACATGTATTTACTGAAATGATATGACTGAAATGACGTCAATATAAATGCATTTTTTTAATTAACAAAACTTGACCCAAGCCTCATAAGGTCTTTGCCCAATAGAGTAGAATAGTTTTGGAAATAACTTAAAAGAAGCTATTATTACAGAAACTATAGAAACTTCTCAAGGTATACAATACTGCTGCTACTTTTGTCCTGTTTATCATCTTGACACACAGGATTATGGGAAATGTAGTAAAGTGTATTTACACCTTGAGCCTGCTGAGGAAGGGGGTAGGCAGCAGTCGTTTGTGAATCAGCACTCTAAGTCCGCCGAGGGAGGGGTTAGGGACCAGGACACAAGCTGACGCAGGAGGTAGGCAATGGACACAGACCTAGAGCTCCACAAACTACATTCAAAAGATATAATCCTGGCCTGGTATTGTATTACACCATGCAGTTTGTGTGTGTAATGTGTGTGTATCCCTTTGTGCAGCTTGTGTTTATTTACATACTGTTTGTTTAAATCTGTTTGTGGAGTAATCACATGACTACTGGGATTCTCCTCAGGGGTGGGGGTGGTGGTGGGGTGTTGTGCTGCTGCTGGCATATATCCTAGGGTTGTCAGGTCCAATACAAATCGTCACTCCAAACCTACCCAAGTGAAGCTGGATGTACAACCCCAATTCCAATGAAGTTGGCACGTTGTGTAAAACATAAATAAAAACAGAATGCGACGATTTGCAAATCCTTTTCAACCTATATTCAATTGTATACACTATAAAGACAAGATATTTTGATGTTCAAACGGATAATCTTTATTGTTTTTTGTTTAAAATATTCACTCATTTTGAATTTGAGGCCTGCAACATGTTCCAAAAGAGTTGGGACAGGGGCAACAAAAGATTGGGAACGTTGAGGAATGCTAATAAAACACGTGTTTGGAACATTCCACAGATGAACAGATTAATTAGAAACAGGTGATTCGGTATAAAGGGAGCATCCCTGAAGGGGGATGGGGCGAGGTTTACCACTATGTGAACAACTGAGTAAGCAAATCGTCCAACAGTTTAGGAACAAAGTTTCTCAATGAACAATAGCAAAGAATTTAGGGATTTTCATCGTCTACAGTTCATAACATCATCACTGCATTAAAAACCAACATCATTCTGTAACAGATATTACCACATGGGCTCAGGAACACTTCAGAAAACCATTGTCAGTGAACACAGTTCATCACTCCCTCTACAAGTGCAAGTTAAAACTCCATTCAAAGTTGAATGAAATACCATTCAAAGTGAAAACCATATATCAACAACAACCAGAAACACCGCCGGCTTCTCTGGGCCTGAGCTCATCTGAGATGGACTGATGCACAGTGGAAAAACGTCCTGTGGTCTGACGAGTGCACATTTAAAATTGTTTTTTGAAATCATGGACATTATGTCCTCCGGGTCAAAGAGGAAAAGGACTCTCCGGATTGTTATCAGTGCAATGTTCAAAAGCCAGCATCTCTGATAGTATGGGGGTGTGTTAGTGCCCATGGCATGGGTAACATGCACATCTGTAAAGGCACCATTAATGCTGAAAAGTACATACAGGTTTTGGAGCAACATATGCTGCCATCCAAGCAACGTCTTTTTCAGGGACGTCCCTGCTTATTTCAGCAAGACAATGCCAAGCCATATTCTGCCCATACTATAGCATGGCTTCGTAGTAAAAGTGTGCGGGTACTACACTAACCTGCCTGCAGTCCAGACCTGTCTCCCATTGAAAATATGTGGCACATTATGAAGCACAAAATACGACTATGGAGACACCGGACTGTTGAGCAACTGAAGTTGTACATCAAGCAACAATGGGAAAGAATTCAGAATACAAAGCTTCAACAATTAGTGTTCTCAGTTCCCAAACACTTATTGAGTGTTGTTAAAAGGAAAGGTGATGTACACAGTGGTAAACATGCCCCTGTCCCAACTTTTTTGGAAAGTGCTGCAAAATTGAACACTTATTTTGGAATGTGTTGTCAAAATGAGTGAATATTTGCAAAAAAACAATAAAGTTTATCTGTTTGAACATTAAATATCTTGTCTTTGTAGTGTATTCAATTGCATATAGGTTGAAAAGTATTTGCAAATTATCATATTATTTTTTTTTTTTTTGATTTGTTGCACCTTGTGTCATGTACGAGGAACAGTCAGCAGTGCAGAGTCAAAAGTTGAGATTTTTTTCTAATTATGTTCCTTTTAATTCATTCATTCATTCATTCATTCAATGTCTGTAACAACTTATCCAGTTCAGGGTCGCAGTTGGTTTGGAGCCTACCTGAAATAATTGGGTGCAAGGCTGGTCCTTTTAATATTCCATTAATTTTTCTCAGTATGTAGTTATTTTAATAACCCTTTTAACATTCCCATTTAAAAAAAAAAAATCCAAATCAGTCTTGATTCAATAATGGTCTAATTCAATAATGATAAAACTCAACTGCTATGATAATGACATGCAAGCTTAATTCACTTAAAAATATTTATCATCATCATCATCACCTGCAAAGTAAACAAACAGGTTTATTAAGTATTTCTTCATATTTATCAGTTCATATAAATAATTTTTCCAGTCTACCCAAGCCATTTGGGGCAATTAAAACACAAAGGTTTCTTGAAGTTACATTTCAGTTTTTGACCTACAAGTAGTCCATGTGCAAGGGGTGCCTGTGGCTTCTTATTCCTTCTTTGTTTGTAACTAAATTACTCGCTTGTGATAAGTTTGCACTGATAAGCATGACATTACCAAAGAACTTAGCAAAAACATAATCTGGTAGCTCTTTTTGTGTTCTTTTGATAGTTTATCTGAAGTTTGGAAAAACTTGGTACTGGAAGGTTGCTGGTTCAATCCCCAGGACCAGCAGGAACATCCATGGCAGACGTGCCCTTAAGCAAGATACTGAACCCCCAAATGCTTGCTGCCCGCCTCTCTGGGTGTATGTTCACAGCCACAGATGGGTTAAATGCGGAAGACACATTCTGTTGTATGTTATACGATGACAAATAATTGCACATTATTTATAAGGACACATTGACTCAAATCTGGCTCAGTGAAAGATCTGAATATCTATACTGCCACTAATATTTTTCTATAACTTTCCTGGCAAGGTATATTTAGACCAAAAATATTTACTCTTTATGTGGAATTTTAAATATATATGTAGAAAATGGCACAATCTATGAAAAGCAGAGACGTAAAGCTTTAATTTGGTACTGTGACTGTCGATTTTGGACCTGTAATACTTGAGATATACTGATGGTTACAAGCAATTAGTGTTTTTGCCCGCTGCGGAACACTGGTCTACAAAGCTCTACAAACCTTATAAAACAGGTAATAATATCAAAATATCTATTTTATTCCTCAATTATTACCTTGCCTATAGAGCAGCCCCATCTAGAAAACCAGACAAAACCGGCTCCATGTTAGTTCTCCTAACAAAAGTTTTTCATGTAGTTGTTTTGAAATTTCAGTTTGGAAGATAAAAGACAAAGTAAGTAAAACATAAAAAGTAATAGATTATCTTAAATATATTACTGAATTAAGTATAATAAGACAAAAAAGTTCATTTTGTTGAACACAATCAATAGATCCACATCTTTCAATGGTGCACCTTAATCTCAAACATTGATGTAAAACAGGGGACACTTTCCTAATATACGTCTAAAGAACACCACACATACACTCCTTTAGAATATTTATATATATATAAAACATAAAAGGATGTTCATTTACAAACCGGATTCCAAAAAAGTTGGGACACTAAACAAATTGTGAATAAAAACTGAATGCAATGATGTGGAGATGGCAAATGGCAATATTTTATTCGTAATAGAACATAGATGACAGATCAAAAGTTTAATCTGAGTAAATGTAACATTAAAAAGGAAAAATATGTTGATTCAAAATTTCACAGTGTCAACAAATCCCAAAAAAGTTGGGACAAGTAGCAATTAGTGGCTGGAAAAAGGAAATGGAGCATATAACAAACCGCTGGAAGACCAATTAACACTGATTAGGTCAATTTACAACATGATTGAGTATAAAAAGAGCTTCTCAGAGTGTCAGTGTCTCTCTGAAGCCAAGATGGTAGGAGGATCACCAATTCCACCATTGTTGGGCAGAAAGATAGTGCAGCGATACCAGAATGGTGTTACCCAGCGTAAAATAGCAAAGACTTTTAAGTTATCATGATCAACCGTGCATAACATCATCAAAAGATTCAGAGAATCTGGAACAATTGCTGTGCGTAAGGGTCAAGGCCATAAAACTCTACTGGATGCTCGTGATCTCCGGGCCCTTAAACGTCACTGCACCTCAAACAGGAATGCCACTGTCAAGGAAATAACAGAATGGGCTCAGGAATACTTCCAGAAAGCATTGTCAGTGAACACAATCCACCGTGCCATCTGCCCTTGCCAGCTGAAACTCTACAGTGCACAGAGGTAGCCATTTCTAAGCAAGCTCCACAAGCTCAGACGTTTGCACTGGGCCAGGGGTCTTTTAAAATGGAGTGTTGTAAAATGGAAGACTGTTCTGTGGTCAGATGAGTCACGATTTGAAGTTCTTTATGGAACACTGGGACGCCATGTCATCCAGACCAGAGAGGACAAGAATAACCCAAGTTGTTATCAACGCTCCGTTCAGAAGCCTGCATCACTGATGGTATGGGATTGATTGAGTGCTTGTGGCATGGGCAGCTTGCATGTCTGGAAAGGCATCATTAATGCAGAGAACTATGTTCAGGTTCTAGAACAACATATGCTCCCATCTAGACGTCATCTCTTTCAGGGAAGACCCTGCATTTTTCAACAAGATAATGCCAGACCACATTTTGCAGCAATCACAACATCATGGCTACGTAGGGGAAGGATCCGGGTACTGAAATGGCAGCCTGCAGTCCAGATCTTTCACCTGTAGAGAACATTTGGTGCATCATGAAGAGGAAGGTTCGACAAAGAAGGCCCAATACAATTGAACAGTTAGAGGCCTGTATTAGACATGAATGGGAGAGCATTCCTACTTCTAAACTTGAGAAACTGGTCTCCTCTGTCCCCAGACATCTGTTGAGTGTTGTAAGAAGAAGGGGGGATGCCACACAGTGGTAAAAAATGGCCTTGTCCCAACTTTTTTGGGATTTGTTGACGACATGAAATTTGGAACAACATTTTTTTCCTTTAAAATGTTACATTTATTCAGATTAAACTTTTGATCTGTCATCTATGTTCTATTACGAATAAAATATTGACATTTGCCATCTCCACATCATTGCAATCAGTTTTTATTCACAATTTGTTTAGTGTCCCAACTTTTTTAGAATCCGGTTTGTAACTTTCACCTGGAACGTTTCAGACGAACATTAGGAGAACATTTATCAAGGTCAAGTAACGTCACTGTAAGAATATTTGCTTCTAACATTAGGAGAACCTTTACATAATGTTAGCCTAATTTGTGGGAACGTTCCCTGTTAGCTGGGCAGCTTCCACATAGAAACTTAAAAGAAAAGCATTTATCTTGGTATTCTAACATATTGGTATATATACAATTCTTGAAAATATTCTAAAACAATGAAATATACAAGCACAATATTCCTAATGTTTTAATACCAATATGATCAGTGCTCAGGATGTGGTATAAAAATCTAAAAAATGATTATAAATTTACTATGATTTTTGCTCATACCCAGTAAACAAGGAACGTCCCTGGACGTTCCAAATAGGTCTAAAAGTCAAAAACATATTTTAAACGTCAATGGACTTCCAAAATCCATCTTAATAAGTTAGTTAAGTGGTGACCAATCGATAACGTCAATGGACGTCCAAAATACGTCTAATAGTCGTCTATTCAATGTCTGTGTTTAGACGTCTTTTTAAGTTTCGTTTTCAACCTTAAGAGAACTTTGATTAGACGGCAGTCATTACGTTATTTCAACGTTGAATCAACGGCTAATTGTTTACTGGTTAGTGATTGCACTGATTCATAACAACTATGTTCATTTTTTAATGCTTCAAATGTATTTGTACAGTGCTTTTTACAACTGTGTGGCAAAGCAGCTTTACAAAATTCTGTACTGAGAAAAGATCAACAACATTTTTCTGAAAAAAAGAAAAGTAATACTCTTTCCAATATATGACGGCGTTTCTAGTAATGACCACCCGTTTTCAGACAACCCCCGCCCCTCACTCAGAGTCACATTTGCGAGTTGCTGCTGCCAGTCAATACACTGCATTAGAATCCCAGCTGAAAATAACTGACAACTCTTTGCAGATATTTGATACTTATTTTCATTTATTTTCGTGTATTCTGCTGATAAATGTTATAGCTTGTGGAATCCGCATTATGTTTGTTTGTTTATTTGACCTTTGGCTCTTTTCACGAGTGGGAGATCAGTTGGTCAGTTGAATTTAGGTTTGAGAGGCGATCTGAGACCTCGGCTCAATTCTAGCCCCGCCCTTCAGGTTGCCTGGATATGGGTGGAGAAATCGATGCTCTTCTTTCTCTTCCGCATTGCCACAGCTCCAGGGTTTTAAGGGAGAGTTTAATACATAAAGTGTCCACTACAGCCCTTACGAACCGTCACACGGACGCAGAACACAATCCCCTGACCAGGTAAGTTTGCTTATGTTCATTTATTTTATGTAGTCGTCTATGACGTCACTGCGAACTCGTCGCTAACTGTGCCACAGTGGTGTTTACGTCTCCTGGCAGTGACTTTGAGCTTGGAGCTACAGAAACAGAGGCGTCAGTGAATTTCAGGTATTGCAGAAGTAACCTTTTAATAACCGTGCTACTTAAAACGAGAAAAACACCTTTAAATCCCTGTAACACTCCCGTGTGTAAAGTGCATTCTAATACCCATAATGAAAAGTAAATGTAGTCCATACCAATATAAACTGCTTTGTCTGCTCCCAACAACTTTAGCACTACTGCTTAGTGCCGCACATTTTTAGCCGAACAACAGTATGCGGAAAAATCCATCTTTGTCTTGACTTGATTAGTTAAAGGGGCATTACGTAGAAAGTCCATATAAAACACATCCATTACAACTCCATCTTGGTATCTAGTTGCTCTCAATAAGTACAACCCGTGTGTTGTTTAATCTCCTTTTTACTCATATTATTCAGTTTAAATATGAATGTGCCAGTGTTTGAGCATAATAAATAATGACGGGATCATATTACGCCACGTAGTGATGAATGCGTGACTTGACAGGTGCCGTGTGTAAGCTTCTCTGAGCCATGTTTGTGTAAAACCTGGTTGCTGTTTGAGAAAGGGCAGGTTAAAGGGTGGTTTAGAGTAATAATAAAGCCTTGGCAATCATTCAAAACTGTAACCTGTATTTGAGGCCTCATTTCTTCATGCCATAGATGGATTATGGGCCCTCCACCCAGGTTTGTTTGGACTGGGATTGTGTAAGTCATTTGTCAGTTTGTCATCTGTGTTACACAGAGGAGGGCAGTATGATGATATTTTGGTATGTGGTCAATTATGAGGATATTGGTTATGCTTACAAACTCTCAAAAAGGAGAAGGTAAGACGTGTTCAGCTTCCTTTCCCCAATCCTATTTGTCAAACTGGGTATCTGCTAGTTAACAGAGCTGGGCAGTTAGTGTTCTCCTGCAAGCATGTTCATCTGTCCAGTGGCAGGACTTATTATTAAGTGGCATACTTAAAGACATTGTGTGATTAGCGGAGTTATGAATAGGCTAAATTAAGTAAAAATGTGATATTATAATTTTGTCATATCAACCATCCAGTGCCATCGATTCTTACTATTGATTCCTTTGTCATCAATAATGTTTGGATGGTAAAATTGTGCTATGTCAGTTAAAAGTATCCTGAGTCATGAAATTCTTTCAAGTGATTTAATAAGAGGATCCACCATGTTCCAAAGTTCATGGAAGCTTTATGAATAGGAGTGAGATTACATCAGAGACGTCTACTCATTTTGACCTTCTGTATCTTAAAAAACAGTGATTTCAGGTGGGTTTCTTAGTAACACTATCATGATTATGGACCATAAGAGATAAGTAATGTGAGGCATGTTCTGTCTTCAAATTCAGCTCTGCCCCAATGCAGTGTGGTTCCTCACCTACAAATAATTCAGTTATTTTATTAAGGTGGAATGGTATGTTTGAGGCAAAAAAAATGTTGTTTGTACATGGCTGAAGTTTAAATTGTCGCTGTTACATTTACCACAAAAACTCATTTGTAACTTGAAAAGTTTCTTTTAGTAGCACTTTCAGTTTGTGTTTACTTTCATGCAGTCAGCACTCTTTTTAGTTAGATCCATCTACAGGAAAAATAAGTCAAAATTACCCACCTATGAAGCAGGAAAAAGCAAAAGCACAGGAGAATCTCATCTCGGTTCATGCTATTCAATGATTGGAGGGATCTTTGTCTAAAAACCTGCAAAATTAAGTTGTTTTTTTTCTTTGAGCAGAGAGAGAAAGCCTAGCATTCTAGACTGAAACACTTAGTTTTTTATACCCATTTTCAGACATTAGGGCTTCATACACATTAGACCATTTTTGAGCAAATAATGAGAAAACATCCACTGAATGATATAAAAAGACTACCAAAAAAAAAGTTTAAATGAAGAAAACGTAAAAAAAAAAAAAATGAAGTTAAGAAGACTTGTGGAGGTCATGCACTTTAAGATTGACAGTGTTTTCATTAAAGCAAAGAGTGTACAAAAAAGTAAAAGGACTTTTTCACTCAAATTCTTGTGCTAATAATATTATTTGTAAACACATTTTCGAGATAGAGCCCAGTTACAAAATTTAGTACAGATTCTATATGCATGTTTAAGATGCTATGCACAGTTAGGAACAGATAAATATATAATTTTGGGTGTAAGCTCAACTACTTTGGTAGTTTAATGAAAATACAAGGCCTTACAGCACTTGACTGCAGAAGTGAATAACGCATACAGGGGTTGGACAATGAAACTGAAACACCTGTTTTAGACCACAATAATTTATTAGTATGGTGTAGGGCAGGGGTGTCAAACTAGATCCACGGAAGGCCGTGTGGGTGCAGGTTTTCTTTCCAACCACGCAGAAACCACACCTCATTCCACCTGTTTTTAATCATTGGATCTAATCAGTAGATCTTGACTTTCAGTAGTGTGGGGCTTTTGCGTGGTTGGAAAGAAAACCTGCACCCACACGGCCCTCCGTGGATCTAGTTTGACACCTGTGGTGTAGGGCCTTCTTTTGCGGCCAATGCAGCGTCAATTCGTCTTGAGAATGACATATACAAGTCCTGCACAGTGGTCAGAGGGATTTTAAGCCATTCTTCTTGCAGGATAGTGGCCAGGTCACTACGTGATGCTGGTGGAGGAAAACGTTTCCTGACTCGCTCCTCCAAAACACCCCAAAGTGGCTCAATAATATTTAGATCTGGTGACTGTGCAGGCCATGGGAGATGTTCAACTTCACTTTCATGTTCATCAAACCAATCTTACACACAGTCTTGCTGTGTGTATTGGTGCATTGTCGTCCTGATACATGGCACCGCCTTCAGGACACAATGTTTGAACCATTGGATGCACATGGTCTTACTGGTGCAATGTGCAATGTGCAATGAAGATTGGTCACCAGGCTGCTCCAATTTAGCCATGAAACCTCCCACACTAAAATGACAGGTGTTTCAGTTTCATTGTCTAACCCCTGTATATCTGGCAAGCCCTTTGACCAAACTGGTTAGTTCTGGTTGCACAGAAAAGGAATCAACCTGGTTTCATATTTTAAGTCACATGTTCACAGTATTTACAAGTAAGGTTGTTTTTAAACTATTTGAAGGCACATACCAAGGGACTGCTCACCTCCACTCATGACATTTGAGTTATTCTGAAACTAAGAATTAGAATTAACATGTGAAATAATGTGAACTAATGGAAAAAAAAAACATTATATAAAATGTTTACTATGTACTTGGAAATCTCTGCTCAGTATTTTATGTCATATAAGATTCTGGAGATGGCTTGATCAAAAAGTAAATGTTGTAATATGTCGTTTCTCAGGTTATGTCAAAGAGACCTACACCCAGTCAAATGGACACTGAACGCACTGACTCCTCAATCATCAGGATCCCACCCCACCACTACATCCATGTGCTGGATCAGAACACCAATATTGCCCGGGTGGAGATAGGTCCTCTCACTTACATCCGCCAGGACAATGAAAGGTACTCTCACACACACCACACAATACCCACCCTATCCGGACTGTTCTTGATATTGTCTCTGTATCGTCTCAGACATCTCAGACAGTCCTGCTCAGCGTTCTGTGGTTATGCATTGTACATTATTCCTTAAGTAAGAAATCATTGACTTGTGTAACTGTAGCCATTTCTTTGGCCTAAAAACAATTTCTTTAAATTAAATTACTCAGTTTAATTACAATTGATTACATTATTTTGGTGTGAATCAGTTATTTTAAAAAATCCACTAAGTACAAAAAAGGGATTGCAGAAATGTTTTTCTCCGTAGTGGAACTAACCATAGTTTTCATTGGAATAGCTTTAGCATTTTGAAATAACCTCATTATGTAATAATATAAAACATGCTTTAAAGAGTATTACTGTATTTGATTTTAGCCTGTTTTCCCCTAACCTAGTTGCATTATGATACAGTGTCTTTGCACTAATGGACTAAGTTATGTGCGATTTCATTGTGACTGCGACACTACCTGCTGCGCCACCGTGCTGCCCATTTTACTTGTTATTTTAATTAAATCTTTAAAAAATGTACCCAAAAACAGGGTTCTTACTTACTTTTCATTTAATTTAATTCAACAAATTTTGCAGATGTCTCTTAAGTGTAGTTGTTCTAATCATCAGTCCTATGCACAATTTTGGATATTTTTTTGTCAAATCACTGTTTCTTTCTAAATTAAATAAATAAATATTTTAAATACACAAACAAATCCAGATAAATAACAAATGCCTGTTTCAGTGCACAGTTCCTGTTTATATTTTGAATGTAGCAAGTAAGTATATATTGTGCAGGAGAACTGGTGAAAAATGGTATACGTATTTACATCTGTATTCTGTGGTTTGACTTTTAACTTACTTTCACTTAGAAAGTCTACTACGTCTGGGTCTCATAACTTTGTTCATGTGAAAACCCTCCTATTTGTGAAATGTCAGGGGAGTGTTTTTCTGTAAAGGTTTAAAGGCTAAGCACCACTTAATGGACCTCCATAAATATTACATTATTTTAGTTACTGACATATATAAGTATAAAATAAAATGAAAATAGCAGCTTAATTTGCTTTAAAACTGACAATTTTATTAAATTTACGGAAAAACCCGAGCTCGCTACGGAAATTCTTGAACGCAACCGTGACGTCACTTGTGGGCAACAGCTGAACAACGCCGCGGTAAAACACCGTTATGACTGACTGTTATGACAGTATCTAGCTAAATAACCAACATTATTCATGACAATAGTCTAGCAATAAGCTAAACTCAAATGTAGAGGTACCGTTATTCTTGTAAATGTGATCGAAGTCCAACTCGAATTCATCCGACACTATAAACCTCCGTAATGCAGCTACGTAGCCGAGTATAATCTGAGCCACCGAGTTTAGCGAGTCAAGCTAACGTTAACCAACACCAACTAAAACAGGCGAAGTGAGTGTCCTTACCCTGTTTACCTCCATGTTACAGAGGCTCTTGAACACCTTTCGTTGGTGTCCTTACATGCCCATATTGTTGGAAAAGCGCCAGTGAAATGAGCTACAGATAACGGAGTGAGCGGATGGTCCTTTCCAAAGTGCCCGTTTAAAGTTGACAAATTTAGTCCATTTTCTGGATATTTTTGTTGTCCACCACCTACGTCACATGCAAGACGCCTATTAGAGTTTCCAAACACCGTTGGGGGGGTGTCAACAGTCTTTGAAACATTATTCCTTGAATTAATAAGAAATAACGTGTTTTCTGACTATCAATAAACACAAGTTAGGAACTCAAATTCCACTGTATTTATTTGTTTGACACTTTCATAGAGCTGGTGCTTAGCTATATCATGTTTTTGGATTTGTCCAAAAAGATTTTTGGATAGGATGGTAAACATTCTTATGAAAATACTTTTTAAAAGTACATTTTTTTTATTGAAATCTGTCAGTTGTGTATGTTCATTATCAAATCTCTCACACTTTGGGTTGCTTTAAGCTGTCTTACTAATATCAGTTTAATATTTTGTTTAATTGATCGCTCTAATCACTCTTGTCCACCTGCAGGGTCCTCTTCACCCCCACCCGGATGATTATGATCCCTCCTCGTCATTACTGCGTAATATTGAACCCTGTGGTCCGTGACGATGAAGGCGATGTCCAGTTTGACACCGCTGGCCAGGCCAAACTTCGCCATGCTGACCTGGAGATCCGTCTGGCCCAGGACCCCTTTCCCCTCTTCCCTGGAGAAGAGATCCAGAAGGTGTGCATTTTACTTCTCTCAAGTCCTTTAAGTTCCTGATCACAGGTTTTGAATGTGATCTGACGTAATTTGTTTATTTTAATAATCTAGCTATGTGTTACTTCACATCTTTTAAATAAAAAGTACAAACTTTATGAACTGGGTGTGTCCAAAAATGTAAAGTTTTTGAAATGAATCTTATATGTGTTTTCAAATGGCTTTTTAATTAACTATTAATACATTAATATAATTTTTCCTGTCTTTGTCTTGCAGAATGTGACTCCGCTGCAAATCGTGTATCCTGATACTGCCCTGAGGCTCCAGGCTCTCTTGGACTTTGAGGAAGAGAACGGAGAGAAGCGTGTGGCTGGAGATGAGTGGCTGTTTGAAGGGCCAGGTAATTTCCACCTCCATTTATATCTCTTTCCTTTTGCAAAATAATTTGCATTCATCTCACTATTCAAATTAAGAAACATTACTACACTCAGTACCCACATTATTATGGGAAACTGTGCAACAAGTGTCTTTTGTTCATTCGAAGGGCCCATGTTTGGCAGTGGTATGTTGTGTTGAAATGAGCCTGATGCTCTCTGAGCCAATCCAAACTCCAAGCCAAGCTCTGAGTTTCATAAACTGAAAGTATGCCCCAATATATTTTTCTGTCTGATTTCTGTCACAACTATGAACAGCTTAATATTTTTCAAATGTCCAGTTAACCCACAGCAGTGTAACCTGTCCCAATAATGCTGAAGTAATGAGTGTTGTTAGTGAAAACAGCCTGCCCAGAGTTATTAGATTGGAAAAAGAAAGAGAAAGCAATTAAATGTTTTTGTTTTGTATGGTCAACAATCAAATGTATCACTGCAATCTTCCAAATAATCCACAGATATGAACAGAGTGGCTGAAGTTTTATTTTTTTTCCTGCAGGAACATACATACCGAGGAAGGAGGTGGTAGTACTAGAGACCATTAAAGCCACAGTCATCAGAGAAAACCAGGCTATTCGCCTCCGAGCTCGCAAAGAGGGCGTGGACCGCAGTGGAACTCGCAGAGTTACAGGTTAGATATATATATATATATATATATATATATATATATATATATACACAGACACACAAAATATCTTTGCTTGTATAAAGTAGAATGATTCGCATATCAATATTTTGCATGTGTTGTGATGGACTGGCACCTAGTCCAGAGTGTGTTCTTCTCAGTGACACCGGCTAGGCTCTGGAGCCCTGTGATGACACTTTTACAGAAGACGAATGAATAAATTTATGTTGTATGTGTTGACAGGTGAGGAGTGGCAGGTTTGTAAGGTGGGTGCATACCTGCCTGGGGCACACGAAGAGGTCATTGATATTGTGAATGCTTTCATCCTCACTGACAAGGTACGATTTTCTCTCTTTTTGTCTGTCTGTCTCTTTCTGTCTTTGTTTGTTTCTTTCATTCATTCTCTTTCTTTCTCTTTTGCTCTGTCAGTCTCTGTATCTTCTCTCTCTCTCTCTCTGATTCCCTCTCTTGTGGGTAAAGACATTAAATTGGTTTTACAGTTTTACTGAAAGGTCAGAATCGTAAGGTTCATGAGACTAATAAATTTGTAAGTCTTAAGAGACATGGCTAGAATGTCTTGTACTACTCATTTAATTACTGTTTTAATCCTGTCTCTCTGTGTGTGTGTGTGTGTGTGTGTGTGTGTGTGTGTGTTACAGAATGCTCTACATGTGCGAGCTCTGAGGCCATTCAAGGATGCTGGTGGACGGGACAGAAGGACAGGGGAGGAGTGGCTGGTCACTGTGGCAGACAGGGAGGCTCACATCCCCTCCGTGGCTGAGGAGGTGGTGGGGGTGGTGGATGTGACCACGCTGAGCAGCAGACAGTACTGCGTGATTTTGGACCCTGTGGGAGTAGATGGCAAGCCCCAGCTCGGACAGAAGAGAGTGGTGAAGGTGCGTTCATCCTCCACTTCCTCACATCATAGCCTCTAGCCTTAGCAGTGTGACGATATTCTTCTTTACATTGTTAAGCTTATTATTTTACAACTACATTAAATTTGAATTGATCAACAAAAGTGTCTGGCATAATAATACTCCAGTAAGCATATCTACAGTTTCTCTTAACTAAGAGTTAGCTCAGTCTTATGCAGATTTATTATATTTGAAACCAATTTTGTTGTCATAATGGTAATGGCATAAGTAGATATGGCATTGTAGAATATTAATAAATGTAATTTATTTGAAGACATTTAAATTAGAAAAATGATCGCAGATCCTTCATATCATTGCTAATTATAAAGTCATTGATAATTGTTATCTGTGCAGTTAATAATAAACATAAATCTTTTCTTCTTCAAATAAAATATGCATGTTATTTTCACCTTAAAGGGCGAGCGTTCATTCTTCCTGAGGCCTGGTGAGCATCTGGAGCAGGGCATTCAGGACGTATATGTGTTGTCTGAGGAAGAAGGTCTGGTGCTGCGTGCTGTGGAGGCCTTTGTAGACACAGAAGCGGTAAGAATTACAAACAGATAAACAAAAGAAGACTTGAGCATAGACTTTTTTGTGAAAGATAAATCGATGACAGTGCCACAGGAGGCAAACAGAACATGACAATTCTCTCTGTGCTACAAAGTGCATATTACTGTACTTGTACAGCCAGAATACTAACAATGTGTTTCTTCACCTGTAGCTGCCAGTAATGCTCACGCCCCACAAAACCCACATCACACACCCTCACAAAGCATGTAGCCTTTCAGAAATATTACACACCCTGTCATTTATCTTTCACATTTTAAAAAGCCAAGTTCACTGATTACACTAAAAACTGTAGAGAAATTGCTGCTCACTAATGTTCGGCTCTACTGTTCTAGTGTGTGTGAACCTTTTAAGTTTTTGTAGAGGCTATAAAAATCATTAGATATCTGCTCTGTGTTTCTGTATTACCTTTAAATTTAAAATACTATACACTGAAATATTAATGTAGTTTTGTTATTAATATTAAAAATTGAAACGCTTTCAGAAGGTAGACATTATTAAGGTACATTATTAGTCACTAAAGGTCCAAACAGTGTAAATGTACTTTTTAAACAGAACAACACTGGTTTTAAGGTCCAGTTGTGTTCCCTAAAGATACATACATGCTTTTCTCCAAAGGAAGACACATTTGTGTCTTTCATTATAGATCTGTGTAAAAATAAAATAGAATAAGGTACCATTATGTTCCCTAACTAAAGGTCCAAACTATATGTACACTTGAGGGTTACACCACAGAGACAGTTTTTCTGACACTTTGTGATTATAGGAGAATATTATAATGTCCTTGTAATATGCTTAAGTCCCAAAAAAATCTGTGTTTTTAATGATGTGATTATTAATTTAATTATCATTTTAATGAAGTGATTATTGAAGTTAATTATCATTAACATTTATTTGTACATAGTAGAGTCATAGTACTTGACAAAGAGTGTAAAAGATTTCATTTAACTTTAAAAAACAAATAAACAAAAAAAAAAAACAGTTTGTGTTTTTCCCATGAGAACACAGAGTGAAGCACAAGACAAACCAGAAGCAGTAACCACAAAGTGTGTTATTTAGGGCACAGTGTGGTGAGGAGGAGTGAGTCAGAGTAAGAACTAGAATAATTTGTTTGTGTGGGTTTTTTTTTTTTTTTTCTTTTTGTTTTTTGGGGGGGGTTGGACAAAAAGCCATTCATTACCACCTACAGGCCTGAAAAGGCTTAATAAGTTAATTGCAAAGGCTCTGGGAAATGCATAATTACCTCTACTTACTGCTTAGTAATTTGTAATAAGCAGCTACTGCATGACTTGCTATATTCAGTAACATCTACTAGATTGATAAGGCTTAATAAAACCATAATAACGGACAGTTATATTGTTAATAGCACTCTAACATGAGCTTATCTGTTCTTCCACATTTTTGAATGCTTATACATAATGGAAGGTCTTGATAATAAGACAGAATAATAATAACATAATAACAGAAATAATGGCGATAGCCTGAATCATTAACTCACCCTTTTTTGTCTCTCCCCCTCTTTACTATTTAATCCCCATCCTCCATTTTTATGTTATTTTGTTTGTTTCTTTCTTTAATTTTGCAATTATGTTGTACACTTGTTTGCTGCTTATTTGTGATGCATTTTTATGCGTACATAAACACCATTACATATAATATGCAGACACACATGTGCATGATTCATGTGCAGCAGTGTCTGTCCCCACCTGCCAGAAGCCGTTGCCATTGTTCCCCTTCCCTTCTTCTCTGTCTCACCCCTTCTTTCCCCCTCTCTCCTCATCAGCAAGAAGAAGATGGTGAAAAGGAGGCCACGGCCAAAAGAGCTGGGGTGCAGCGTCGCCCCGGTGATCGATGGATGCTTCGAGGGCCGATTGAATATGTACCACCTGTCACTGTGGAAGTGGTCCTGCGCCAGCAGGCCATCCCGCTAGATGAGAACGAGGGAATCTATGTGCGGGACATTAAGACTGGAAAGGTGTGTGCCATAGTCTAGTCTACACAGTATCGGGGGGGGGGGATAATATATATATATATATATATATATATATATATATATATATATATATATATATATATATATATATATATATATATATATACAGATTCCTGCTAATTTGCACAAACTTGAAGAAATTCTTTTGAATGAGACAACAACGTACTTAAAGTTGTGCTGAATACATACAATTTCAAAATTCAGAATTTTGTATTTAATGTAATATGTAAGTTTAAGTAAAATATATTAATCATTTGTCACAGACAATGGTCACAAAGTGCTTTACAAAATAGGTCCTCCTTCACAACTTAAAGTTAACAAACATAACAATAAAACATAAAATACACATTGTAAGACCATAAAGTATGAGATATTGTGCCTGATGCATTATCCAAATGCTTGCTTACAAAGTCTTTTAATTGCTTTTTAAAAGACTCCAACGAATCAGCAACTTTTAAAAAGTTGAGTAGTGTATTCCATAATTTAGGAGCAACAACTTCAAATGCTTGATCCCCACGGGTCTTCAGTCGAGAACATGGAATAGATAGCAGATTCAAGTTACTTGACCCAAAAGAACATGCTGATACATGTGAATGAAGTAGGTCGGATATATACATGGGAGCCTGACCATGCAATGCCCTATAAGTAAGGGGACGGATTTTAAACTGAAACCTTTGCTCGACAGGAAGCCTATGCAGAGATATTAATAATGGAGTTATATGAGATTGTCTTTTTGACCTAGTAAGCAATCTAGCTGCAGCATTCTGTATTGCCTGCAAGTGGTTAGGAGCAGACATGCTAAACGAGGAGAAGAGTGTATTACAGTTATCAATGGGAGATGAAATGAAAGCACGAATAGTCATCTCTAGCTCTGCATTTGAAACTACAGATCTCAATCTACTGATGTTTCTCAAATGAAAGAAACAGAATCTTGTCAGCTGTTAAACATGTGTGTCAAACAAAAAGACTGCTCAAACATAACACCTAAGTTACACAAAATTAAGCGGACAGCAGGAGAAGGAGTCCCAAGAGATTATTTGGAGTCAAAGGAATCACTCACCAGGAATCAGGAGCACCAATCAGAACCTCCATCTTGTCAGCATTTAGATGTAAGAAATTCTCAGCCATCCAGTCCCTGATAGCATCCAGACAGTCAATTAGTATGACTGTCCTATGTAAATTTTGGATTTCACTAGGTCAAAATGAAAGTTGAAGCCGAATTGTCATTAGCAAATAAATGATAAGCAATAATAAAACTATTATCTGTTCCAAAGGCAGCATATAAAGAGAAAATAACAAAATATGAAGAGAAAATATTGGCCCCAGAACAGAACCCTGCGGAACTCCACAAGACAGTGGAGCAGATTCAGAGACGTTTCCAATTGTCACAGCAAAGCTTCTCTCAGTAAAATGTGATGTAAACCATTTTAGTACTGTACCAGATAAGCCCAACCAATCCCTTAACCTATCAATTAAGATACGATGGTCTACAGTATCAAACGCAGAGCTGATGTCAAGCAATACCAAAACTGAAACATCACCTACATCTGAGGACATTAACAATTCATTAGAGACCCTCAGAAGGGCTGTCTTAGTAGAGTGACGTTTGCGAAAACCATACTGAAACTTATCATACTTCTTTTTAAACCTGTCATGTGTTGTTGGCTCAGGTTATCTGGGTGGTACACAGGGCTTGTCGTTAAGAATGTAAACCAGCGGTGATCACACTAGTCTCCCTGACAAAGGAAGCATTTACTGACCTCTGTCTCCACCCACAGAGTGCTTGTGAAATGTTTATAGAGTACAGTGGACCCACCCTGTTGTTACAAAGCCCTTGCACTGATTATATTTGATGGTGGGTGGGTTATTGATAACTGGTATGTAAACATACCTGTCAAACATATGATGAAGCATGTTTTATGGTAAGAAAAGCAAGGTATGTGGTGGATCTGGCATTGTGAGTACATGTGAAATGTGACCACATATATGCAATAATGGAGTGGATGTATCTACTTTAATATTTGATTTTCTTAATCCTATGCTGATTCCTATGTGTTTTAAATTGAAATGAATTGCTGAGCTGCTTGTTTGTTTCATGGGGCTGTGCAGGTGAGGGCTGTGATTGGCCACACCTACATGCTGACTCAGGATGAGGAACTGTGGGAGAAGGAGCTGCCCCCAAATGTGGAGGTTCTGCTGAACAGCTCACGGGACCCTCTGTCCGGACGCTCTGAAAGAGACCAAGGTGGACTCAACGGCCCACGAGACAAAACCAGAGTGGTGTCCTTTCGCGTCCCTCACAATGCTGCAGTCCAGGTGTACGACTACAGAGAGAAGAAGGCTAGGTATGTATGGTTGGGTTTTTTTGGGAGTGTTTAACATACTCAAAAAGATGCTGAAACCACACTATATAACTCTTTGAGTTAATATTAGCTTTATAGAAATCAACATTTCATGGGGTTTGTACAGTGTACAAAATGTACTGGATTTTATTGGCTTCCTAAGCTAATCTGTTACCATAAACTGAATGTTAGTCAAGATGCAGTAGAATAGAACACAATAAATATAAATCATAGACAACTTTATGTGGACACCAGCAACTCGAAACCAGATGTGTTTGTCAAACAATTCTAAATCCCTGGGTGTCCCCTCTTGCTGCTACAATACCCCGTTACTCTTCTGGGAGAGCTTTGTTCCACCTGACTTTGCTTTAAGGAAATGTATGATTCTAAAATGATACTGTGCTGTAGCACCCTCTTTATGACTAAGAGGCACATGATATATGACTTATTAATATGACTAGGAGGCCAGACAAAACAGAAGAGCCCCAGGCCATTATTTATGGGCTACTCAGTTACTGAGCTCTTAAGTATGGCCCATTGTGCTACAAGAGATTTGATTTTATACACCTCTTAGCAGTGGGTGAGGCTGAAACATCCAGTCTTAATAATTAGAAATGTTTGGCCATATTGGAAACAAGCACAAATTCTAAGTTTAAAAGGGTACAAAGGTTAAACTAGTCATCTGTACACACAAACAAAAACAAACACTCAATGTTTGTGATCTAACTAGGATCTGCTGCTGTTTTCCTTCTCTGGTAGCTAAAAAGTGCTCTTACAGTGTTACACATCATCTTGCCTACGTAATCAGAGTCACTAATGCATGTCAGGGGATACTTGCAGATTTTACATTAGGGGAATGCTGACTGTTTTGTAAGGTTTCCTTTTACACATGCTATCCCCCACCATTAAGTTTTTTTACTATTTACTTGAATATGACACTTCAACAGACAGGTGCAGGATGAAGGGGTGCATATAAATATAAGTCATGAGTCTTTGAGGCATTTCAGATATCAGTGTTATAATAAACATAACCTATGTAAATTCTAAACATAACGTGTTTGTCACGTAATAGATCTCTAGAAACCTTAGACTTAGATACACTCTGATTTACAGTACTGCTCTTGAAACATTGACAGTTTTGCCTAACACTATCTTGCTCTAACTTCCTCTCTATTTTGAAGACTACAGAGTAGTATGTGACTAATGTAAATTTACATACATGTTTTATAGTGTAAAAAAAACACTTCTTCTTATTGGAAAATGTTTTTCCATGGTTGATTTTAACATGGGCAGCACAGTGGCGCAACAGCTCCAGGGACCTGGAGGTTGCGGGTTTGATTCCCGCTCCGGGTGACTGTCTGTGAGGAGTGTGGTGTGTTCTCCCTGTGTCTGCGTGGGTTTCCTCCGGGTGCTCCGCTTTCCTCCCACAGTCCAAAAACACACGTTGGTAGGTGGATTGGCGACTCAAAAGTGTCCGTAGGTATGTGTGTGTGTGTGTCTGTGTTGCCCTGTGAAGGACTGACGCCCCCTCCAGGGTGTATTCCTGCCTTGTGCCCAATGATTCCAGGTAGGCTCTGGACCCACTGCGACCCTGAACTGGATAAGCTCCAATATTTCTATTTCAATTATTGTCCTTTGACTTTCTCATTCCAATACCTGGGGAGAAAAAAGCCTTTTCTCTGATGTGTGTTTGTGTGTTTATTTTAGTAAAAGCGATGGCTACATCTCAAAAATATAATTTATTTTTCAGGGTAGTGTTTGGGCCCGATCTTGTGATGCTGGGTCCAGATGAGCAGTTCACTGTGTTGTCCCTGTCTGGTGACAAGCCCAAACGGCCCAACGTCATTAAAGCCATCTGCCTGCTGCTTGGCCCAGACTTTTGCACCGACATCATCACCATAGAAACGGCTGACCATGCTCGCCTTCAGCTCCAGCTCTCATACAACTGGTAACATGTCCATCTGTCTGTCTGTCTGTATGATTCTGGCTCTTTGTGATAAATCCACCCTACAGGTTTCCATAAAGATGCATTTGTTTTTCGGTGCATATAAATCCAGCAGTGCCCTGCAGCAAAATGTATCTGGTATCTTGGCCTTTAACATGGCTGTAAGTAACATTACTGCAGATAATATAGTATTACTGCCATGCCATGTCCAATACACTTCAGCGTGTCAAAGATTAGTGCACTGATTTTGTTTATTTTGATGTTTCAAATGGCCATGCATACACTATCTCCTCCCCACTCTTCATCAAGCCATCATTTTCTTTAAATTGTTCCTCACTTTTCTCTCAGTTCCATTTCCTGCTTTGTCTCTGTGTTACATTTACTATGTACATGTCTCGATTAGTGATATTTTTACTTTTTATTTACAAAGGCAAGTAGATTTACTCCCAAATAGAGCATACCTGATACACAGATTTCAATGTATTTACTAAAGTATAATAATTAAGTTCTCTCCTTCTTTACCCCTTGCGCTCTCTCTCTCTCTCTCTCTCTCTCTCTCTCTCTCTCTCTCTCTCTCTCTCCTATCCCAACCTTCAGGCACTTCGATATAAAGAACCGTTCTGACCCTGCGCAGGCAACTGCTCTGTTCTCTGTTCCTGACTTTGTAGGGGATGCCTGTAAAGCCATTGCTTCCAGGATCAGAGGAGCCGTGGCTTCAGTGCAGTTTGATGACTTCCACAAGGTCTCTGTCAAAGTCTGCTTTATTTTCATTCCTTTCTGCCACAGCCACCCAGTTCCTTTCACATAGAACAGTAGCATAAGATTTTATAAAATATACAAAACCCCAATGGCATATAATGTAATTTGTTGTCATGCCAATATTAGGAATGCTGGGTTTAAGCCATGGCTTCATCTGAATAATGAATTTGTTTTTTGAAAATCACTGTTTTGAACCTGATATTAAATTAAAACATTGCCAAAGCTGATATCGGTCCCATTTATATTCCCCAATAACACTGGACACTCTCTAAATTATAAATATTGATATGCAAGCACACTGTACACATGGATAATCATCCTTACCAAAATGAACGTGTTCTCAAGACATTCTTTAACACAATCTCTGAAATTAGAAAGATATTTGCCTCTAAATAAACTGTAAAGTGTAAACACTATTCCGGAGAATTGTTTAATTGAATTGGTCAGGATGTGCAGAATCTGTTATATCTGAACATTGTCAGCCACATACTTCCTTGGACTCTTTTGAATTTGCTATTGGTTATTATAATATTGATATTTCTATATTGTGCCAATGCACCTCTCATAAAGCATATTTTTATTGTGCCCCATGTGCTTCTTGAACAAACATAATATGAAAAGTTTCTTGGGGGCGGCACGGTGGTGCAGCAGGTAGTGTCGCAGTCACACGGCTCCAGGGACCTGGAGGTTGTGGGTTCAATTGCCGCTCCGGGTGACTGTCTGTGAGGAGTTGGTGTGTTCACCCAGTGTCCGCGTGGGTTTCCTCCGGGTGCTCCGGTTTCCTCCCACAGTCCAAAAATACATGATGCAGGTGGATTGGCGACTCAAAAGTGTCCGTAGGTGTGAGTGTGTGAGTGAATGTGTGTGTGTTTGTCTGTGTTGCCCTGTGAAGGACTGGCGCCCCCTCCAGGGTGTATTCCCGCCTTGCGCCCAATGATTCCAGGTAGGCTCTGGACCCACCGCGACCCTGAACTGGGGTTTCCCTGAGTTTCTTGGGGTGTTTTGAAACAAAAATATAAAGTTGTTATCTAATAAACACATTTTCTGTTCAAATGTATTGCAAACTGAAATTTCAACGACATCATCTGGAGTTTGGAAGAAAGTTGGAAAAAATGTTGGAATTTCTGTTATTTTATATTGAATTAATAAGTACTGGAAATAAAGTTAAAATGATCTTCCCCCTGATGTGTCATTTTCCAATTGCAGAACTCAAATCGTATCATCTGCTCAGCTGTGTTTGGCTTTGATGAGAAGCTGGCGGTGCGTTCCAATTTGCGTTTTAATCAGAATGGCCTGGTCATCAGCAGTGTGGATATCCAGTCTGTGGAGCCTGTTGATCAGCGCACACGAGATGCCCTTCAGAAGAGTGTCCAGCTGGCCATTGAGATCACCACCAACTCTCAGGAAGCTGCTGCTCGGTCAGAGGCTTTTATTTTATTTTTTGTTTGTTTGTTTTATTCTTTTTTTAAGTTATATTTTGTTTGCACTGTACTCTTAAGTCATATTGCATAATTTGCTTCAATCTGTTTGGTTCTTAAACTGTTACAATCTGCACTGGAGCAAACACTGACCTCAACCTTAATGTAGGTTTCACAACTGTAACCAAAAGAATGTATAATACACCTTAAGATTAATAACCTAATGCATATATACCTTATTGCGTTAAGACAGGAGAAAAGCCGTATTATATGTTTGTATAGTAAACATTTGTAAATTTAAAAATATTTATCATTTAATTAAAATCTTTGGCGTGTAAGTGTTTAAATCTTTTTTACACTTTACTAATTACATAAGTAAACAGTGTCTTCCTCTCATTTGCTTGATCACTCGCATATGTTTTTCTTCTCTTTCTAAGGCATGAGGCAGAGCGTCTGGAGCAGGAGGCTCGTGGTCGGCTTGAGAGACAGAGAATCACTGACCAGGCTGAGGCTGAGAAAGCCAGGAAAGAGCTGCTGGAACTGGAGGCACTCAGGTAATGGAGAACCTGCTTGATTTTCTCCCAAGTGAGTAGCATAGCAGCAAAATGTATTTAAAAAGCTAGTGATCAGTAGCTGGCACAAAGACTCGCTTTAACATGGATATATCATCATATGCATCATATCAAGGAAATGCACTACATGTCGCATAACTGCCACCACAAAAAATGACTGTCACAATTTGGCCATATTAGAGTCACTCAGAACCTTACATTGGCATTTTTCCTGCTTTCAAAACATCAACATCAAATACAGACTGTTCATTTACTGCCAAATTCGTCCCATGGCATTGTAACAACAAGATAATCAGTGTTTTCCACTTTACCTGCCAGTGCTTTTTATTTTTTGGCTGATCAGTGATACATATGTCTTGTTAAATATGGACACTTGAGTAATTGTGTGTGTGTGTGTGTGTAGTGCTGCAGTCGAGAGCACAGGAGCAGCAAAGGCTGAGGCACAATCCCGGGCAGAAGCAGCACGAATTCAGGGTGAAGCGGCTGTCAGTGAGGCCAAGCTTAAGGCAGAGGCTCAGAGAATTGAAGCGGTATGTCAAAGTGTCTTTATTCATCCTTCAATATTTACAGTTCCTCATTTTCCCTCTCATCCTACATCACTTCACCATCCCACTATAACACTGTCTTCTGCACTGAGGGATAGCAAGCAGTATCTTTCACGATGAATTAAATTCATTGTCACATTTCCTCTTGCCTTTTTCTTTACTTCTTAATTGGGCTCTGTGTTCCTTTTATTAGTTATTTTGTTGTCTTCATGTAGCATTCCTCTGCCATGGTGTTGCCCAATAATACTCCCTGCTACTACATGACTGATCTTTGTGAAGCTGATATTATCAGTCACTAAATATCTTTTTATTTTTCATCATTATTTAATATTATTCCACACAAGATTGTTTGCGCATTTAGAGAAACTGTGACATAAATAACCTGTTACTTTTATTTATATTAGGGTAAATATAAAGCCATGTTTCACCAAGGATTCTATAATGTATTTTTAAAGACATGTATACGTTTTATTCTAAATTATCGTACAAATGATATATAGAAATGTTATGTCTTTTTTCTATACCATTTATGCTCACCATATTTAAACACATTTGATCTTATTTTTTAAATAGCAGAATTAACAAAACATTTATCTCAAGGATAAAAATGGAACCAGACCTGTGTTTTTAAACCTTCAAACATTCTGATGAAATAAACCCATTCTGCAGGAAGCAGAGCTACAACGTCTGTCGAAAGCACGGGACCAGGAGCTCGGTTACAAGAAGGAACTGGACCATCTGGAGGTGCAGAAGCAACAACAACTGTCTGATATTGAGAGCCAGCGCTTCAAACAGCTTGTTGAGGCCATTGGCAGTGGTACTCTGACAGAAATGGCCAGGGCCGGCCCAGAACTCCAGGTAAACCACTCCACCACACACTCACACAGAGAGAGTGACGTGTAACCTGTAGCATACAATTAGAGATTATAAACCATGTGTTGCACTGCCTTCTTTTTTTATGCCCCTTTTACCTTGTTCTTCTATGGAAAGGAGCAACACATAGCGGGTATGATTTGGGTGGTGGATCATTTTCAGTGTCAGTTACTTGGTGGTGGTGTATTAGTTTGTGTTGTGCTGGTATGAGTGGCTCAGACAAAGCAGGGCTACTTGAGTATTTAAAACACTTAAAATGTCACTGCTTGACGGAAAATAGTCCACCAATCAAAAACATTCAACCAACAGTGTCATGTGACCATTGGTGAAGGCCTAAAAGATGACTAACACCAACTTTGCAGCAACAGATGGGTTACTGTCTTTGTCTTTACATCTAAACAAATCAAATCAAATCAAATTTATTTGTATAGCACCTTTTACAACTGACGTTGTCACAAAGCAGCTTCACCGTTTCAAAACAGAACATTTAAATCAAAGCCCAATGCAAGCAAGCCGAAGGCGACAGTGGCAAGGAAAAACTCCCTCGAGGCTGGAGGAAGACTCACAAAGGGGACCCATCCTCCTCTGATCAAACTATAGATTGAATTTTAAATGATCACCAATGAAGTGTCATTATGCTACATAATAATAATAAGGTGAGCAGCTGGTCTGGTTTGGGCCGTAGGAGAATCCAGCAAACAATCTTCCATCAGTGGGCCATCATTCTCTCAGAAAACAGTAAAACAGTAAAGGGGAAGCAGTTAGTTTAGTTGAGTGCAGCAGAGAATAAGAGCATGTGAATATTTTCATTAATGTAGTGACGGATCTGACTGTAACAGACTGGGAGGAGGGAACACCATGGACAAACTCCAGCAGTACTGTTGTGTCTGATCCACTATCAGAACAACACACACTAAAACACCACCACAATGTCAGTTTCACTGTAGCGAATGATCCTGAGAATGAAACACCCCCCCCAAACCATACCTACTCTGTGGTGGTCCTCGGTTGATCCTGGCCACTGGAAAAACAAGGTGAAAGGGGGCACCAGTGTATGCAGAAGAACAACAGATGGACAACAGTCTGTAATTGTAGAACTACAACATGCTCTTGTGTGGTCAGTGGAGCTGAGTGAATGGACAATGAGTGTAGAAACAAGAGGTGGTCATGATATGGTTGATCTGCATATATGTACATCATAATTATTGCCTGTTTTAAAGTCATTATGTTTATGAACTGCTCATACCTGGCCTTTCCCTGACCTCTGCTCTCTTTTTCTTCAGGTGAAATTGCTGCAAGCATTGGGTCTGAAGTCCACGCTAATCACAGATGGCTCTTCTCCTATCAGCTTGTTCACTACCGCCAACGGCCTCCTGGGGGCAATGAAGTCCAGTGAGAACCAATAAAGGAGCAAGAGAAAGTGATGGGAGTTTCCTGCAACTATATAAGATGTGCCTGAATACCACTTTCTATACTGTATATCACTGTGTGCAAACTTGATGTTTTTTTCATTTCTGTTATTCAGACTTTTTCACTTGCCTTATTCCTGACAAATATTGCACTCCAGGTATGAAAGCAGCACGTTAGTCTAATTGTTAAAGACTGGGCCTTTTCTCTGCTTTACACCTAAAACATGTACTTTCAGTACTGATGGTAATGTAGTATAGTTACTGCTCCTGTTTCCCCTCATGTAGCTCACTAGAGCTTGTACCAAAGTTTAACACACTATACTATCAGAATACCTCTACAGCCTGATGATAATAAAAGAAAGTGTATTTTACAAATGATGCATTGAATTGGCCTTCCTTTAGGTTAGAACATGCATGCAGTTAACCCAAAGATACGTGTACAGGCAATTTCTTGTAGGATGGATCTTTCACTTTTCAAAAACAAATAAACTTTCTGGTGTCTGTAAAAGTGTAGTCTACTATTGGTATAATTCCTTCCGCTGGGCTTGCCCTCTTGGTTCAGCTAATGGTCAGCATTAAGCCATCAAAATAAGACTGACAAATCTGCATCCACCATGTCACAAGCTTCACCCATTAATTGGTTAGAAGGCTTATTGGGTTGTTCAGTGTCCAATAATTAGACAGATAATCAATAAATAAATATATTATAAAATTAAAGGTTTTTAAAACCCCTATGCTTCAAGCTTCAAAACAAAATTACCATAATTAAAGTGATAGTTAAGCAAAACAGTTACAATTCACTAAAATTAAGCCAAGAAGTGGATTCATATATGTGTTTATTTTTACAGGAGAACGTGTATTATGTTCCCCCAAACATAGTCTTGCTCTATGTTTAAAAACGTTATTTGGACTTTTGAAATACTCCACTCGGGTCCCTTCTCCATTCTGCGCCACTGTCGGTGGCCGTTAAAAGCTTGGATATTCAGATGGACCCAGTCGAGAAGAACACCGTACACAAACTATAGGGACTATGTTATGGAGGAAGGATCTAGCCTGTAGCTCTTCCAGACCCATCATTTTCCCGGCGTGTTTAAATGTAAAACCGGTGTAGCGCGGGAAGTGGGTCACAGCCGAACAGTGGCGCCTGATGTGAATAATAAAAAGCTTTTACTGAGGCTAAGCGCGCCCAGCAAACAGGAGGGGGGGGTTCATGAAATATTCCCAAAGCTTACCAAACCTCTACCTTCTGTAGGGCTGTGTAAGGTGTGGGACGAAGTGAGGAAAATTGCAGATAAATAAACTGGCGGAGTGATATGGGATTGATCAGCAGAGTACAGGCGAGAAAAGACGCGGTGCAGCTTTTATTCGTCGATTGAAATTAGCCTGCACACGCCTTCTTTACATGATCACGACCCCCCTCCTCCCTCCCAAAACACACACACACACACACACACACAGTGGGAGACAGAGAGAGGAGGGATTGTTGCTGAGGCAGACGGGGAGGTGCAGTAGAACAAATGCAGTAGGTTATCTCGTCTGCTTTGCTTTTGTTTAAGCTATTGGTATCAGTGTAGGATTTTCTTGTATCCATCCTCACCTTGTGTGGATCTACATTTTTTCAGCATGAGCGCGCGAGCTGGAATATTCCACCTGGTCTCGCACTAGAGAGAGACAGAGAAGGTAGGTGCAGTGTTTGTGATACATTTTTTTTAAATTCATGCTTTAAGAATGTAGTTTTATGCAGTATAATGCGCAGGACGGGGCATGTGTATGTGTAGCCGCCTCGTGGGTGTGTCACGCTCGTTTTCTCCTCCTGTGTTTGCCCCTCTCAAACACGCATGCACACTAAGCATATGTGACAGTAGGAAAGCATACACATCAATATGAAAACAGTACACGTCTGTTATTTGTTGTCCAACGCATTCCTTCATATATAGTGAGATTTGATCACTGTGTAAAACATCTAGTCATTTCTTATGAGGATTTCCTATGAAATTAATAGAAGTTGGTAACTATCTAGGTTTTGTTATTTTCAGCCCCATGAAAAGCCCTATCATATTTTTCATAAGAATTTCTACAGGATAAATAAGAGATACAGAAGTTAAATGCTGATGTTGCATTGTGTGAGTGTATCTGCTGTTTTTGTAGGCACCTATATGTTCATGTGTATTTCTGTATACGATGAGAGTCTAGTCATTTCATATAATGACTATATAAGTTCCTATTGTACCTACAGCACAGTTACAAACATTATGGCTAAGTACAGTACAAGCATTACAGATTACTGCAGGATTTAACAGGCATGTCAAATTAATAGAAAGGTATTTGGATTATAATAGATCTTAGCTTTATATAGTGCTATAATGACTGTGACTGTATGTTGTCATTTGGATTATCTGCTAGCAACTGATTCTGGAGACGGGTGTGTCATAATTCTTCTTTTTCTCTCCTTCTCACACTAATTCTGCACTAACACAGATTTCAGATGGTACATGTTTTCTCTTGCTATGCCATGTACTCTAAACCTGCATGTATTAATTGTACGGCAGGTGAGGTGCAGTACATGTAAAGTTTTATTTTTCCTTAAATATTCCAAGCCCTTTTGCCACGTATAAAAAATAATATTCAGTTTTTAGTGAGCATTGAGGTTTAATCAGATTGATGGATGCTCCAAAGGCTATAGATTAATTAAATCAGCATGTAATGTGTTTGTAATGGCATATAGCTTAGGGTGCTGTGGCGTAAGATAAATCAACGTCTTCTGTGGAAGGCATTTAGCCCACATTCTGGAACAACCCTGCACTAGAGCCAGGAATCTGTTTATACGTTTAAGAGACGGAAATACGCATTTAGGGTTGAGTGAGGTTGCTGAAACTTAATCATTTTTGCAATATGAGAGACGTTTACAGTATGAAAATATGTTCCACTGATAATCAATAGTAAGCATTTTTAGCCTGTATTAATTTGAGTAGTGACCCCACCAACAGCCTCAAAGGAAATTTAACCGTAATTTATTTGTAATGGTATACTGGAGTCATGATGTCATCTAATGGGCTGAACAAGATGTTTTTGTGGGAGAGTCTAACCGCACATATTGGGAACCCCAGCGGTGGAATCTGGATTGGGCTGATGGGGCTCAGGTCTGCATCCTGTGGATTTGACACCCCCAGCGAGTGTGGGTGGAGAACACAGCCAGCTGTCTGCTCCTCTCTGCTCAGTTAGGACAGGCTGTTTGTCTGTACTGATCTATGGGCACATTCCTTTCTCAGCATATTTTAACACTGGCAGATGTATAAGTCTGAATACAATGTGAGGTTAGGTAAAGGACAAACAGAGCCAGTGAGACAGAAGCATGGTTGGATATATTTCATCAGAGTCAGACTCTGAGGTGAGATTGTTAGGACATGGCTTTAATGCCACATTAAGGGACTGCTGAAACAGCAGGCGGCCACCTCAGCACAAGCTGAACCTTTATTGATGTACGGTGTAAAGGCAGAAAAATGAGCTAACGTTTCTTAACCGTTTAGTTAGTAAGAGTTTGATGTGCTGGTTAACTATTGTTTTAAAAATGTGCAAGTAATTTCTGAGCTGCATAAATAGTTAGCTTGAATTATATGGGTTTATTTATATCACAAAAATGGCAATCACACTGAAATTTGACTGGTTTAAAAAGCCTGGACTGCTTTTTGAATGGGGCCCAAAAACACCAAGACAAATGTAATTTGAGTATGCTCAGTTAAATATATGTTCAAATTAGGCCTTGTCCTGGATTATATCATCATTTCTATGGAATCAAACTATTCAAAATGCTGTGAAGTCTAGGACAAGGTTTAACCCTCCCTTTAAATCTTACAATTGCTTATGAAATATTCACAAAATATAAAGTGCCATTGGTGAAAACTTAAAAAAACTCAATAAGCTTTTGCAAGGGATTTTATATACAATATATTAAGTTATTAATCTGTCATGCCCCCTGAGCACTTTTAATCCATCATTAATGGATATAATTACCCTGAAGACTAGGCTGTTTAAAGAGACATACATATTTTGTTCACTTGATACCTTTTCAAAGTGCATGACACAGCATATCAAACAGTTGTACAGGAAATCCATCAAACCACCTAATGGGATTTCAGTGATCAAAAATCATGAAAAGTAGCAGCCAAACCATAAATGGGTTGAATATAATATTCTTTATTTTTATTCTTTTCCACAGTTCTTGGACTTCACTCCTTAACACCTCAAAAGGCACATTTTATATTCAACAGACAGAAAGAAAACGTGAATTCTGTAATTCTGTGTTTACAACATGGCTCTGAACACGGATGCTAACCCACCAGTGATTGCTCCAGATATTAATGTGGAGGAAGAGCAGCAAAAAACAGAACAAGGAACAGATTTGCAACCTAACGGTGAACTTGACCATGCCCCCATCTCCTCTCAGCCAGTGAAAACTGAGCAAGACACCCCCCCTGCCTCAGAACCCACTCCTGTCCCAGAAGACCCCACCCAGACAGATGCCCTGCCCAAGGACCGCCTAACTGTCATTGATGAAACAATGGAAACAAGTAAACACACTCATGAAATAGAACGGAATTTAATGTTTTTTTAAGCAAAGCATCTCTATTTAATCATTCAGTGTCATACCCCTTTGATTTAATTCAATTTAATTTGAATTCATTAAGTCACACTCTGATGTATGAACCCCTCTGAGGGTTTTCTTAATTTCCTCAACATTTTCCTCATTTCTCTAAGTGTTCTTTTTTCAAAGAGAGTGACTAAGACACATAGCAATAATTTAATCTCTCTTTCTTTCCCACTTTTCCCATTTCCTAGTTGTCCATCTGTTTTTCTTCATATCCTGACTCCTGTGACATCCCTCTTCTTCTTTGTCCTACCTTCCACTCTCTCTCTCTCTCTCTCTCTCTTTCTCTCTCTCTCTCTCTCTCTCTCTCTCTCTCTCTCTCCCTCTCTCTCTCTGTCTGAGTAGGTAATGGAGTCTGCCCTGTTGCTATGGATGCCTCTCCTCCAGCCTCTTCTCGCTCGTCTCCTCCTCGTCCGCAACATGCTAAGCAAAGTCACGCTTACACTAATGGTCACGCTCGACTGGGCAGTCGCTCAGGGTCAATGAGCTACTCTGGGACTCCTCGCCCATCACTGACCCGCCAACCCAGCTCCGCTACCGAGGGACAAGGGGATGGATCCAAGCCTAATGATTACCTAATTTTGGCCATACTCGCCTGCATCTGTCCAGTCTGGCCCATCAACATTGTTGGCCTGACCTTTTCAGTTATGGTATGTCTTTGTAAACACATAAAACCCCGCTCCTCAAACGTAGAAGAGGTCAAATTTTATTATGATTTTGCGTACAGATTCTGAAAGCTAAACTACCGTTTACTGAGATTCAAAGTGTGAGGTGTCATTTGCATCACTTAATTAATGCCTTTCCCATTGTTCAGTTATTCTTTCTGATATTGATACATTGTTTGTGTGTGTGTGTGTGTGTGCGTGTGTGTGTGTGCATACTTCTCACCCTCAGTCTCGGTACAGTCTGCAGCAGGGCAATGTGGATGGAGCACGACGTCTTGGCCGCAATGCTAAAATATTATCAATTGTCTCCATTGTGGGTGGAATTGTTCTCATTATTACCGCCATTGTCATCAACTGGGGAGGTGGGTATTGTTGTGTGTGATGATAGAAGCCATTTGTGATTCAGCTGTATGTGGGATTGCTTGGTGGATTAATTCTGTTTCCAGATATAAGCCGTTTTTTTCTGGTTCATGTCTCAGGAAATGTCTCAATATGTTGTTATTTGTAATGCTTTTAAGCTTCAATTTATATTTTAAATTGACTTATGATCATTACCGTACTGATGTTGTTTCCTCTTATTTTGTCCCATTATTCTTCTGGAGAAATTTCAGGGCGTTTGTTTTACTGGAACTGTAGCAATTCATTTAAGAAGACATTGTGTTATTTTAGAAGTTGTATTTTAATATACTCAATCACCCATTAATTAATCTGAATTAAAATAACTGACTATGAATGCATTGTTAATTACTATATAATTAGTACAAATACAAACTAAGTTTATACAGGTTGTTTTCACTCTGTTTTTTTGCATGTCTTTATTCTTCTTCTAATTTTTGCGTCACCATCAGCACCCTCTGACACACCTCTTTATACCCGTTCCAGGTATTTTAAAGTCCTGAGGGTTGCCATGACACTCAGGGCAGAGGGAGAATTTCTGACCAACCCACCAATCCATAATGAACATCTCATCCTGCACTTCCACATCATTCTGAAGCACTTGGAGCGTTTTGTTTTTCAGTTTTTTTCTCTGTCACAAGACTCTGAGGCTGAACAACGCCCTGTTTTTCACCTGTAGAATGAAATCAACAGCGTAGACCTCCCCAACCCGTTTGAATGCAGGTACAATGACTGAAGCCAGAGAAATGGCAATGTGCATGGGTTTTTTTGTGTGTTTGTCAACAAACGGACTAATATTTCTAAATGATGTCAATGAGGAAGCTCCCAGTATGATCTCATTTCTTGTGTCAAGTGACATGGGTGTGTGTTTGTGTGTGTTTCTAGAGAGAGAGAGAGAGAGAGAAGAACAAAGAGCAAATAAGCATTAAGCAGGCTTTCCTCAGAGAATAAGGGTTTTGAATAATAGCACCAGCTTGATAAATAAATAGAAATGGCACAGATAAAACAGCTAGGATTTCCCCCCAAATGCAGATTGACAAGAGGACGTGTGTCTACTAATAGACTGGGGAAAGTGAATGATTCTCACAGAAGGTTTCTGTAGACGTTTGGAAGATTTTTCTCTTGGTAAACATGGTGAGAGACTGATGAGATGGCCAAGCATTATCTTCATCTAAATCTATTCATTACTATTAGACATGATCACAGTCCCAGAGGAACATGACTGTAAACGAGACTAGCGTGAACACTCCTACAGCATCTCTATCTATCTATCTATCTATCTATCTATCTATCTATCTATCTATCTATCTATCATTGTTCTCATGTCTGTGTTCACAGTCTAGTGACTACTAAATATGATTCAGACTGTATTTGTGTGAAAACACATTGGGTTTGTGTGAAAACAGGCTTTGTGGGAGGTGATAAAGCAGGGAATGAGAAACGCAGGTGAACATTGGCATGTTGTGAGGATGCTGATTGGCTCTGGGAGGGTATCTATAGCGCATTGGAGGATTTGGAGGGAGTGGGGGCAGTGATAAGGAGGGAGGGCTGAGCTGGTCTGCAGTCCTTTGTTTCCCACAGATGGAGAGATGAGGGAGGGGAGGAGGGAGGTGGCAAACTGCTGATGAAACGATACTCAAGGGATGGAGAGAAGTAAGGAATGCAGTGGTGTGGAGAAAATTGGGAACAAAAATTCTGATTGGTCCTGCACACCATATGTGTGTAGGGGAGGAGGTTAGTGACAGTCCCCTGCACCCTTTTCTCTCCCTCTCTACTTCGCCTGTCCCATACTCTTTCGACCACCAGGGTAAATCATGTCTCAATGTTTTTGTGTGTTGGTTTAGTAGCTTTTGGGTAATTTATTAACTTACCTACATTTTATTCATTAAATTCCTTCATTTATTTATTCAGTCAGTCATTTAATAGTAAGACGTGTACACTGTATATCTTAATGTTTACAACACTGGAAGCCAGTATTTACCTGCACAATCAGTAACCAGATCAGGACCCTTTCACTATGAAGTATAAACACAACTGAATCAATTCATTTGGTTGACTCATTTTCACTTCACCGTGTTATATCTGATTCATTTCTCTTTGGATGCACAAAACAATGAATCTGTGCCAAGTCTCTGAAGGACAGCTTTTTTCTTTGGCTCAGAAGATGCATTTGTGCGTGTGCGTGTGCGTGTGTGTGTGTGTGTGTGTGTGTGTGTGTGTGTGTGTGTGTGTGTGTGTGTTTGTGTTTGTGTGTGTGTGTGTGTGTGTGTGTGTGTGTGTGTATGTGTGTTTAAGGTGAAGTAATTAGACTGGCAATGGTAATTATTTATGGTAAGTATTTAAAGATTGTTTTAGCTATTATTTTCCATTCCAAAAAACATTTTCACAATGTTTTTGTCTCTTTTCAGAGAATCACTTCTGATTTTATCATTTAAAAAACCTAGTCCCTAAACAACAGACTCTTCCCTTTTCATCCAAAGTTTTTGTTTACAGCATGATGAATATTTTGAATGGACAACAAAAAGGTGGTGAAACTGGATGTTGAAATTTTATGCTCAGCTTTTCTGAAGGCTAGACCTTCATTTTGTAGCACTTTGTTTATATGTGATGTTGAACAGAAACACTGGATATGACAAGGTTTACAGCACTGTTAACCAATCAGACCCTTGTTCTGGGTTTAGACAGTGTAATGCGGGTTAAATCCATCATTAGAGAGAGCCTGCGTGCTTTTCACGTTTCTAAGCTCCACAAATGAAATTTTGTCCACTAGACGGCGCTAAATAGCACTAAGCACTCCTTAGTCTGAACGTGCAAAAGCAAGAATTCTGGACATGGGCTTTGGCTTTAATTTTTGGAATCAATACTGGGTGTTAAATCCATCCTATTTGAACTGTATTAGTTTTTCTGAGGAGGTGCTTGGATCCAATGAGATCCATAACTGTGCTGCTAAATTAATATTTAAATTACTTTGCATAACTCATCAAACCTGAAGCTCATTTACCCATATTAGTACTGTTCTGATTAAGTCTCACAGAAATGTAATGATTAGGGGGATGGATTTCAGGTACAGAAAGTAAAAACTTTAATCTTCCCTGACACCTAGTAGCAGGATTGAGATTACGAAAGAAGCCAGACAGCTGACATTAAATTCTACAGGCTATTTTAAATTTTAGTATTTGGTAATGAGGACACAAGGCTAATGGCTAATATGGAAAATATGCTGAGGCATTGTTCTTCCTTTATTTAAAATTCGGAACGGCAACTGCAATGTACAGAGTTTTTGCTGGTGGCCTCATTAAAAGGAAAATAAAAGTACCTCTTAAAGGGCAGTCCATTTCTGCCCTGCTAGATGGCGTTTGTTAAATGAGGTAGCCCACTTCACTACTATTTTGGTTTGATTGTTTGGACCCATTTAGATTGAACAGAAAGTCCAGGCTATGACACATCTTACATTTTTGCATTACCAGACCTCAGCTGGAGAAGCTAATGCAGTTCAAAGAGTGTTTAAAACTGGATTTAAATATGAATGATCAGGTCCACGCTGATGATGATTCATACAATAGCACACAATTTTTAGGGAAACTTCTTTGCTCAGTATTCTAGTCAGGTGGACAAAAAAAAAACGTAATGTTGGCAAGTTGGACTTGTGTTCTGAAACCACTTCAAGACTAGCATCCAGTGCTAGTCCTAGGTTAGCATAAGACATCTCAGGCAGAAAAGATCTGCTGCATTTTGAGGCCTGCAGATAAAGAACCTGTAGCATGCATATTTTTGTTTCCGCATCAGTCCAAAAACTCTAAGAATCGGTGTGAGAACCTGTTTTTTTTTCTTGAAATGCTAATGGCTAAAGATATATACTCTGCCTGTACTGCTAGCATCTTTTAATGTATATACATATGTACATATGCTGATGTATATATTTGTACTGCTAACTTCCGCCTCTGTGTTACTCTTTGATTAATTACGAAGAATATTAGTAATGCAAATTCTTGACTGTTACCACTATAGTGCTTTCACAAATGCTATTCTGAAACTATTATTATTGTTAAACATACTTTTATTGTTATGTAGAATTATGCCTTCAGTGTAATTATATATATATATATATATATATATATATATATATATATATATATATATATATATATATATATTCAACATAGCTTTTGAAATTTGCAGTCACTTCTTTGGCTGTTATTGTTTTTTTCTGGTATATTTCTGAGGTGTGAATTTTGACCTCGCATGTTTACACACTTTATACAGAATCCACATGCTGCTCTGTGATATTCTTAAGGAGGAACCATGTAATCTTTCAGTGACACCAGCAGAGTGCTAATCTCTGGGTTTCATTCTTTTTTCACCAAACTTTCCTGGTCAATCCATTTCTACTTCACTGTAATGTTTATGTTCTTTATGCACATTTTAAAAGCACTCTATGCCATTTCCATCTGTCCCTCTCGTTTCATGAATGTGAATTACTTTCCTTTCACAAATTCTCCTTCAAGTTGAGTAAATCACCAGTGCCAGAGGCTGATGTTTTTTTTATTTATTTATTTATTTATTTATTTATTTATTTTTACCTTAATGTTTGTGGTGTTATGATAAGCCCTGTTGCTCCTATAATCCTAATTTTGTGCAGATTTGCCTGTGCATGCCTTAATGGATTGCTTTGAAACAACAGTATGTGATTTACACCGTATGTAAGACAAAGCCTTTGATAGAGCTCTCTGTATTGATCTTCTTTCAGTCATGGACTGATTATTGATAATGATTCATTGAGCTTAGTGAATAAACTGTTTAACCACTGTGTCTGGAATGCTAACACGGTGCAAAAATCAGCATGTGTGACTGCAACACACACATATATATATAGGGTGGCACGGTGGCACAGCAGATTAGTGTCGCAGTCACACAGCTCCAGGGATTTCCGCTCCGGGTGACTGTCTGTGAGGAGTTTGTGTGTTCTCCCCGTGTCTCGTGGGTTTCCTCTGGGTGCTTCAGTTTCCTCTCACAGTCCAAAAACACATGTTGGTAGGTGGATTGGCGACTCAAAAGTGTCCGTAGGTATGAGTGAATGTGTGTGTGTATGCGTATCTGTGTTGCCCTGTGAAGGACTGGCGCCCCCTCCAGGGTGTATTCCCGCCTTGCGCCCAATGATTCCAGGTAGGCTCTGGACCCACCGCGACCCTGAACTGGATAAGCGCTTACAGATAATGAATGAATGAGATTATTGTTAAACATACTTTTATTGTTATATAGAATTATGCCTTCAATGTAATATATATATATAATTATAAGATAGTACAATTTTAAGGAAAGGTGAATCTTTTGGAGTTATTACAACATACAAAGAAATTGGACTACTAAAGTTTGAAAGAACAGACCTGGTAGATCATCAAAACAGATCCCATTAGATAAATAACACTTTAAACTTTCATCTTTAAAAGAGAAAGAAGGAAAAATATCAAGCTCCACTCTTATGTCAGGTCTGAAACAATTCACAGGTGTGTCTGACCATCCATCCACTGTGAATGTGCTACTGACAGGATTTATATTTGAGGCTGTTACTAAGAGAATGAAAGTTGTAGAAAGTTCAGTATCAAAGCAGTGGAGTGTTAATTATTCTCAAAGGTTTAATATTCTCCTCTCACTATTTTGGATTGCTTGGGTTGTGATAATACAACAATACACATAAACTGAACTTTCAAAATGCAAAGAGCTAATTAAATTACTACTGTAACATTCTCTATTGTATTTAGTTGATCAGGCTCCTCTGTAATTGCCTGCATTTTCCCAGATGATGAAAAATGAATGTTTTGACCAGGAATTAAATAAATGAAGGGTGGCCCCTGATTTGGACACTGTATTAAATCTGTGTCTTAGATTGTTTAGTTACATTAACTCTCTCTCTCGCCATCTCTGCCACAACATGTGATTCTGGACTATTTCAGTTTCCAAGGCAACGATCAGTAAGGAGTGAGGTTCTGTGAAAGGGAGTGTGCGCTGGTGTGTTAATAAAAATCTCATATTAATCTTAAAGCATCATGAATTATTAAAAGCTTCTAGCAGCATTGCTGGAGGAATTGGGGAAAAGGGGGAGGTGGTTTTGGGGAATCCATAGGTTGTAAAATCTGGGAGGATGAGACAGGTGTTTAACAGTGAAATGGAGGTGTGTGATGCAAACTGAGACGGAAGAGAGTGGGAGGGAGAATATAGATTTATACTGAACTGAAAAAGAATGCCTGCATCACATGTGAACACAAAACCACAGCCAAATAAAACCCAGATGTCACCACAAAGTCAGCTAGGGATAGTAAGAATGTAAAAATATTAAACTTTCACTGATGGATAATGAGTAATGAACACGGCGCGAGGAAGCACAACTCTGGGGATAACAGTGCAGGAAAAAAAAACTGTCATAATGCAGCTGAAGCTCAGAGGAAGGAAGAAGACGGGAGGGGCCTGGCAAGTTGAAAACCAAATGCAGGATAAAAAAAAAGCTGAAATAGATGAGATAAAAGAGCAATGTACACCAAAGAACCAAAACATTTAAAATGTGGTTTAGCTCAGTGGCAAGTGATAAACTGATGTCCAGTCCCAGGGTTTCCCAACAGAACATTGCACAGAGCATCACAATCCCTCCACCATTTTATCTTCTTCCCACAGTGGGTCCTGGTGCAAACGTAAATACCACATAAATACTCAACTATTCACATACTGTAGAAGAAAACAGGACTTACCAGACCAGGTCAGTCTTTTTCCATTGCACCAAGGTCCAGTTTCACTGCTCATCGGTCCATTGTGGACCATTTGGATATTGGACAGTGGTCAGCGTCCCATACACAGCAGGGTGTCGCAATGTATGTGCTAGGAAATGTTTGTTCCATAAATGTCATTAAACCCCCTGCAATTCAGTCACAGAATTTGGTTGCATTTTCCTCTTCTAACAACTGAAGTAATCCCAAACACATTGAGTGAGGTTGAGGTCTAGGGTCTGTCTATTTCTATTTATTGTTCTAAAATGGCCAACATCTCTTTTTGATTTGATTTGCAGTGTTTCTTCTCCTTTTCTCAGTAATGGATTCTCGAAAGATATACATACTTTCAAAAACATTTATTCTTACAATTGACAAAACACCTATTGGAAGGACAAATGGGAGCCTACCCAGAATCACTGGTCGCAAGGCAGCAATACACCCTGAAGGGGGCGCCAGTCATTCACAGGGCGACACACACACACACACCAATGGACACTTTTGAGTCGCTTACACCATACTCCTCACAGACAGTCACCCAGAGCAGGACTTGAACCCACACCCTCAAGGTCCCTGGAGCTGTGTGACTGCGACACTAACCTGCTGCACCACCGTGCAAATGGGACTTGATTGTTTCTTATTACTCAAAGCAGAAAGCTTTAAACACTTTAAACTTCTGTATATTTCCCACTCATTTTCCTTTTACATACCCTTTCCTTGGCTTATCTAATATTGAATCTCCTCAGAAGAATCTCTTAAATAACTGGGCAAATGAATAAACAACAAAGGCATAACTTTCATAGAGAACTGTATACAAAATAGTAGTAAATCACTCACTTCATCTAGACTTGATGTAAAATCTGAATGTTCTAAAACGTTCTCGTTCAGACAAATATGTCCCTAATGCTGCTTTATAAGAAAACGGCAAGAGAGCAGAGAGAGAGAGAGAGAGTGATTAGCAAATGTCACAGAGTGATGGAGGAGATAAACAAGCCATACACTGGAGTTAACCTTGGGGGATTTAATTATACATTGGAATCAAATTACACGATCAATAAATCTGATTTAACTGGGAGAGGTTGTGTCCCCGTCTCCGTGTTTAGTGAGCTGCAGAGCTGCTTTGACTGTGACAGTGATAGAAACCGAAGACCAGGTGAAAGTGGCAGAGACTCCACTTGTTACAAGACAATTACTCTCCCTCAGCCAAACCCTTCACACACCTCTTTACTGGACTCTTGGCCTAATTTTGCACAGCCTTCATAAAACAAGACTCCTGATTAGATACGCTTTAGAGAAAGGTCACCAAGCCTTGCTGGACTAAATTCAAATCAGGAAGTCAGACTACTGGCAGTGCAAGGAGTTAATCTCTTATGGATAGCTGGAAATGATATTTATTAGATGACCACTCAGTTTAATTAAGATAACACAGTCCCCTATAGAACTGATGTAACTGAAGACCACGTGGAGGTTTTATCTATGATATACTTCAAGAGTGAATTAGTGAAAGAATCTGTACTTGAATGTCATTTTGGAAAATTCTAAGGATATCCTGGTTGTCACAGTTCATTCCTTACAAACAGTAAAAGTGGTAGAAGCAATGTCTACTGAGAACATGTGCGATTTTTAACAGGCTAATTGTTTTAGTAACACCACAGATCCAGGGGAATCCAGGATTTGATCCTCACCTTAAGTCAGCATCTTTGTGGAGTTTGGTGTGCTCTCTACATGTCTACTGGCCAGCCACTGGGGGATTCTCTGGTCTGTGCACTTCTAATGTCTGTCTCAAGCCCCACTCAAATGAGAAGGCATCAGGTGTGAAAACTGTGCCATGTTGACTGTGTAGATCAGCTGCAACAACGCCTCTGAGCAGCTGAAAATGGAACAACATCTGCTGTTTTACTATAAGCCTTTTGGGTAGCCAGACAATGCATAACTTATTCAAAAATATATTTAAAATGATAATCAGGAGGACATCTGCTTCCTGATTTCTGTCAGTACATAGTGCAGTGCACACATACATTTCAGGAGCAATAGGAGAGCATTTCAGGAGAGGAGCAATATTTTTTTTAAATAAATGTTATTAACAACGAGTCAACAGACACTGGGAACGTTAGATGTTTGAACTTGGATCAGACTGTACCCAATCTCAGGCACATTAGTGAGGTCATGTTTTAATGCCAAATAATTAGCTCTGAATTAGAAAAACAAAACTGTCACTCCCCACACTCACTTTATTATGAAGTGTCACTTTATTGAAGTTACGCTCGCAACTGTGGATGGCACCCCTTATTAAGGCAGAGGGCATAAATACATAGATACAATTTGGGATAGCCTTGGCACTGTAGGGGGAGGAAGATGACAGATGGACAGACATTGGACAGATGGACATTGTTGTCACATGCTAGGTTAGTGCCTCACGATTTCAGCTATGTCACATTTAGAGCACTTAGTTGTGTGAAGGACAGTGAAGCTGTATGATGTCCCACATTGATGCTGCATTCTCTTAGGTCAAAGTGGTATATTTAATGTATGACACTGCAAGAAAATATTCAGGTGTAAGTTAGAATGCGTGTGTTTAAGACTTTTCCTTGTTACTGAACTTGAATCTTGAAATATGGTCATTTCACACCATAGATGGCTGGGAATTCACTCTCGGATTCAAACTCTTTTGAATAACACCAGGAGGTGGCAGAATTTTTTATTCTCCATCTAATGAGACAACCAAATGAACACACGTAAGGACACCAAGTGGTTAAATAGAGTAGTTGTATCCCAAATGGAGCACTGCTTCCTTTACTATATGTGTGCACAAGATATATTCAATGTCCCTTTCCAGACACAACCGAACCCATTCTGTCGGACGGTTTTGATACTTACAGCACAGTTATGTCACTGGCATGTGTTGTTTGGGCTCGATATATGCCTAGTATCATAGTCTGGGATTGACTTTGCTTATGGAATGTGTTGTGAGAGGCCATATTTTGTCCACATAATGTGGACAACCAAGTGTTAATGTATGCACTTTCAGCTAGTATCAGCAGATGTTCCCATGTGCTTTTATATAGCATTATTATTGATTCCTTTTTTAAGTAATAAAATAGTTAGCTTTGTGCATGAGGGGGAATGTTTTCAAGAAAGTGTGCAGGCTACAAATATTGGTAGATGGAGTGAAGCACAAGATTGGAAATTGCTGGTGGACGTAGGAAAAAAGCTGCAGATCTCTGAGTGCTTTATGTTAACTACACTGAGGCCAGATATGGTGCTCTACTCTGAAAGAGTAGAGTTAACGGTTCCATTTGAGGATGAAGTAGATGAAGCATTCGAAAGGAAGATGCTGAAGTACGCAGATTTGGCAGCTGAGGTGAGGGAAAGTGGGTGGCAGGCACATGTAAGACCGGTGGAGATAGGTGTTAGAGGACTTGTAGCCAAATCGGCCACATCCCTCCTTGTTCAGTTCGGCATCAGGGGCCGGAAACTAAGGGCAGCTATGAAGGAGTTATCAAAAACAACTGAAAGGTCTAGTCAGTGGTTGTGGATAAGGAGAGCACAGATTACTTGGGGAAATGCACTGTAGAAGTGCTATTGGGATTGTTGGTGGTGTAGCATGTAATGTTCACATGGAACTGGTGGCACTGAGCATGCATTAACAGTGCCAGCGGGGCTAGGTACAGCCCTAGTCACCAGGGAGGCCAGTGTGGATTTGCAGTTGTTGACGGTAAAGGGCAAGGTAGGACAGTGAACTTGTCTTGGAGCGGGGTGGTTCTGGGACGCCAGACTTCACTGTTGAGCCTTCTGGAGGTGTTGTGGGCTTAATTGAGCAAAACACCTACGACAGAGGAGGTGCCTGCCTGATGACCCCTGTAAAGAGCTAGTGATACAGTGACTGGTTTGGGTACTCATGGGCTGGGCTCATTGAGTCACCGTAGATGATAAGGATAGCCAGTTGCTGATCGGATCATAAACGGCCACAGCAACCTTAGCAAACTTAGAGTTGAGTGTGGTGGGCCCTAAGTGAATGGACTGGCATAGATAGTTAACATATTATCTTGTGTATGATTATAAGATTATATTGTTTTTATATATTTTATTTTATTTTTTACCATTAAAACAACGTCATAGTTTTACAAGGAGTTTGTCGCCTCGTGTTAATAACCGACTCTTTAATGCGTGTCGGCTCCATGACTCTTAAGGAGAGGGAAAGAACCTCGGTACAGTAGTGTACGGTGACTGTGGCGCCCGCCTGTGGTCGCTGTGTAAAACTGACACTGCTCCAAATCTCAGAGACAACCGGAAGGCGTTTAGTGAAACCTCTCGTTATTCCCGTTGATCTCCTTGTGGCGATACTGTGGCGCAGGGATTTGTCCGCCACTGCGGGGCCGCTCCTGCTCCACTAACGTCTCTAAGATGGATGTACTGAACTCTAACGTGTCTAAGATGGATGTACTGAACTCTAACGTGTCTAAGATGGATGTACTGAATTCTAACGTCACAAAAATGGATGTACTGAACTCGTATCTGACGGAGCGGCTATCGGCGGCTGTGAGGGATATTCTGGAGGCGGTGGAGGCCACGGTGACGGAGTACCGCCAGGAGACAGCACAGAGCCGCATGGAGAACCAGCGGCTCCGGGAGCAGCTGAGAGCCGCGCTGCGAAGCTCGGAGACCGTGGGAAAAGGTGGTGTATTTCAGCCTAACTTCTCTTACAAACACACACGCTCTTACTGAGACACAGACCAGGCTCCGTACCCCATGCATTACAAGAGTTTTTTGGTCTCGAATGATAAGAGAAAAAGTTGCAGCACCGTAAAGAACTGCTACCGAGACAGCTGCAAACATCTGGCCGGGATCCCAATAGACTCCAGCTACAGAAGTCAGGAATCCAGCGTTAAAGCGCCTACAGCAGAATAGCCAATCACAGAGAGCGGTTTGGGCACATGACCCTGCTGCTGTACTGTAAATAAAAAATAAAAGTCCCGCTTCACAAAACAGTTATGAATTTCCTTTTACTCCAAATGTTTATTTACCAACAAAATATGTGTATATAAAAAACACATTGAGATAAAACACATTATGTGAGTAAAATCATACATAACTGCAGCGAATGATAAAGTATAACAAAATGTGCTATGGAAACAAACGCAGCACCACCAAAACAGTGTTATTGCATCGCTGAGAACGATCCACCAATCAAATTACCCGCTGTGTGTGGGTCCTGACCATGGAAGAACAGTTGTAGAACTACAAAGTGCACCTGTATGGTTAGTGGAGCTGAGAGAAAAAATCAGTGAGAAATCAGTGAAAAAAGAAACGCTCATAATATTATCATTGGTTGGTTTGTATTGCAATTCTGTCTTTTTATTAAGACAAGTAATATTCATTGATAATGATAAAATAAAATAGCAGATGTGACATTTATGACTGCTTATAGAGATGAGTAGTCTTTCTCACACTGTTTTTGTCTCACTCTGTGACAAGAGCTTCACAGTGGCTCGATCACTACAGCTACACCTGCTAAAGCAGCATCTTATAGAGCAAAGAGAGTAGAAATGACATATCAACATAGGCTAGGCATAGTTGTTACCAAACTTATCAAGAGACTTTCTACAGAATGTGTACAGTGCATCTAGCGAAGGTGCTATAAGGACTTTTTGTGTGAGAATATTTGAAAGCCTTTATTGTGTCATGGATGTATGTAAAAAAAAAATAAATAAAAAAAACTCTTATAAATACTTATTTAAACGTATTTGTGGAGAAATTCAGTTCACATCCTCTTTTTTCATCTGACAAAGTAGGAAGAAATGTTTTCCAATGTTTTCATTGACCATTTTGATTGTATTTTGCAAAACTCTGTGTTACATCACCTTTCCTTTTAACTAAACTTTGTCTCAAATAAAACCCTGTTAGGTGCAAGTTGAACTCTCCCTTTCACACACAATGTCATCAACATTGGGAGGGTGAGGACAATCACATATTTCCTCCAAAGACACATCAGATGCAGACATTGGAAATATGTGCTATCTCTATGGTCCCTTTCCACTTTAGCACAGGGAACTCTTTATCTGTTTTTCCTGAAAACAATCTGAAACGTGGATTCATCTAAATACAGCACATATTCAGTCTTTCAGACTGTCTGAGATCAGTTTGGGCCCAGAAAGCTCACCTGTATTTTGGCATAGAATTGATGTATGGAATTCTCTTCATGCAATAGGTTTTCAGGCCGCTTCAGGTTTCTTCTTGAATCAGCAGATTTGGGTTAAGTCATGACTAAGTGGCTAGAAATCAGTGAAAAAAGAAACGCTCATAATATTATGATTGGTTGTTTTGTATTGCAATTCTTATCATAATTTGTTTAGTTGAAGCAGACAACAAAATAGTTTTTTTTTTAACAAATATAAACAAAATAGGAAAACAATCTGTGATAATAAATACATAACTTAAAATGATTACATTAACATTATATCAGTCCCAGGATAATATGATGCAATTAAACTGGTTGTCACTCTTTACAGACACATTACTTGGTCTAAATCTGTCTTTTTATTAAGACAAGCAATATTCATGATAATGATCAAATAAAATAGCAGATTTGACATTTATGACTGCTTATAGAGATGAGTAGTCTTTCTCACACTGTTTTTGTCTCATCCTGTCCAGAAAAAGTCCAAAATGCATCCAATTCTGTCATAGAAGAAAGCTCTCCCTGTGGCTCACAGAAGTGGAATATCAGCCTGGACGAGAGAGAAGAACTTCAGGAGGTGCAGGAACCACAGAAAAATGTCCAGAGATGGAGGGAACTTGCATTACATAAGGATGGCCCAAATACACTTGTACCAGATTGCAAGAAAGAGAAATGTTCATTTAATGTCACTCAGGAGGAGTCTCTCACTTCTGCAGACGTTCAAGCTCAGAATTCTGAGCAGAGTGTGGATGTGTCCTTGCCTGTTGTGAGACTGCACAGGGTAAAGATTGAACCAGAGGAGACTGAAATTGCAGTGTGTTTGCCAGACACTGATGTTCCTACAAACTCAGGCCATTCCTACAGCCCCGAAGGCTCTCAGAGGACACAGAGTCCCAGTAGAGGTGGCCAGAGTGCCCCTCTTTCTGACTTGCACTTGACAGACATCCAAACCGCTCATCCGAATCAAACAGTATTAAGCTGCTCAGAGAATGTTACAGATGAGGTTCATGGTGAAGCACTGTACAAGTGTTCACACTGCAGGAAGTCATTCAGTGAGCTGAAAAAACTGCAGATGCACCAGCAGGCTCATGAGCGAGCTTTTGTCTGCAACTGGTGCGGTAAAGGCTTCTACCAATCAGCTGACCTCCGGCGACACCTGCGCACACACACAGGCGAGCGGCCGTATCGCTGCACGTGGTGTTCCAAGAGCTTTAGCCAGAGGAGCAATCTGCGCAGGCATGTGCGCATACACACTGGAGAGAGGCCATACCAGTGTTCTCTCTGTTCTCGCAGCTTCAGCGATGGACACACGCTAAAGAAACACCAGCGAAAACATTATGAGGATCGTTACTGCTGCTCACTCTGTGACAAGAGTTTCACAGTGGCTCGATCACTACAGCTACACCTGCTAAAGCAGCATCTTATAGAGCAAAGAGAGTAGAAATGACATATCAACATAGGCTAGGCATATTTGTTACCAAACATGATAAGAGACTTTCTACAGAAAGTGTACAGTGCATCTAGCGAAGGTGCTATAAGGACTTTTTGTGTGAGATTATTTGAAAGCCTTTATTGTGTCATGGATGTATGTAAAAAAAAAAAAAAAAACCTCTCTTATAAATACTTATTTAAACGTATTTGTGGAGAAATTCAGTTCACATCCTCTTTTTTCATCTGACAAAGTAGGAAGAAATGTTTTCCAATGTTTTCATTGACCATTTTGATTGTATTTTGCAAAATTCTGTGTTACATCACCTTTCCTTTTAACTAAACTTTGTCTCAAATAAAACCCTGTTAGGTGCAAGTTGAACTCTCCCTTTCACACACAATGTCATCAACATTGGGAGGGTGAGGACAGTCACATATTTCCTCCAAAGACACATCAGATGCAGACATTGGAAATATGTGCTATCTCTATGGTCCCTTTCCACTTTAGCACAGGGAACTCTTTATCTGTTTTTCCTGAAAACAATCTGAAACGTGGATTCATCTAAATACAGCACATATTCAGTCTTTCAGACTGTCTGAGATCAGTTTGGGCCCAGAAAGCTCACCTGTATTTTGGCATAGAATTGATGTATGGAATTCTCTTCGTGCAATAGGTTTTCAGGCCGCTTCAGGTTTCTTCTTGAATCAGCAGATTTGGGTTAAGTCATGACTAAGTGGCTACATTTATTGTAGTAACTTGACAGTTTTCCATACAGTATCATACAATGGTTCAAAGGTCACACGTTTAAATGTGGTGTCCTACGGTGCCCTTGTCCTACACAAGCGGAATTTTCATTAGATTTCCTGTATTTTTTTTTTCACAAAGCCTGGGCCTTTGGGGAATGCTCCTTTTATAGTTACCTGTTAATAGTGGAATATTTCAAAAGGGTGTAATAAAGTGTATTGCTGGCATGCAATTTAGATTTATTTATATTTACAAAATACAGTCAAGACCATAGAAACATTTGAAATCTTTTCTTTGTACCTTGTTCAGTTAAATAAAGGTTCAAACAAATGACCTGATCACAGAGTCTTGTTTTAACTGCATTTTTTTTACATAATGTTACAACATTTCTGGGATGGATTTGAATATTTTGGATACCAAGATATCTGTATTATTTGATTGTTAATTTCACATTTTAAAAAGTCCATTTCACTTCATGTTGCATAAATGTTTTCAAGATAAAAGTACTAACAAATTGTCTGAAATAACTTTGATTGTTAAATAATACAGACAACAATCATTTTATATTTCAAATTTGGAATTTTTTTTCTTTTGCTTCTCCTTGAAAGCTATCAATTTGGTGTTACGAGGGTTTTTTCAAGTGGGAATATATTGAGGATATATTAAGATTGGTCCTAATGTCATTTCTATTACTACATTTAATATGAGATTAAACTTAAATATCACAAATATTTATATGCATATATAGCTGGTTAAAAATCTCTTTAAAAAAAGAATATCTAATTTCTTGCATCACTCTGTGCCATTTCAGAGGCTTGTTTACAATTGTTTACAATTAGTAACATCTTAAGTACTTAGGATTTATATATTGTTGCAACTATATGAACATTTGTGGACTTGAGGAATAAACAAGCATATTTATGGTTGCTGTGTATTGTGTTTTTGTCTGATCTTGTTTTGTTTCTTTCTATTAACTGAACCTGTATAAAGGGTGTCTTAAAGGAGAATGCCAATGGTTCTCATAAAGGCTTAAGGGAATCAAAATAGTGACCTAGTTCAAAATAACTGTGTTAGAAATTCGGCATTGAAGAGTCAGGAGACTGGAGTTTATTTATACACACACAGGATCATGTATGAGTACAGCTGGATGATCTCAGTCTATCTTAAGATGATCTGAAGTTTGGAAACCGGAGGTTCAGAGGTTTCCTTCACATGCATGCAGAAAAGCACGGGCACAGCTTGGTCATCAGTTTGTCACCATTTCAGTCTATAGCCAGTACATTCTGTACACAATTCAGTCTGTTCTCAGTCCAGTCTGGTCCCGATCCAGTCTAACACCAAATATTTTAGAAGGGCCTTATATACATTGGAGTAGTGGGGGAAGGGAATTGAAGGAAGAAGGGGAGTTTGAGGAGGGGTAAAGGGGATGTTGAAGATGATCAAAGAAAGAAAGATAAGATAGAGGAAGGAAGGGTAAGAAGAGGTGTGAAAGGAGGGGTATGATGTAAGTGGGGGAATGATTGGTGGGAATGGGGATGGGACTATGAGAGCGATAACAAAAGGTCACACAAAGATACAAAAAGACCATATAATTTCTTTCAACGGGGACTTATGAGATCTTCATGATCTTTTCCCCTTAGGCCTTTTCAGGGTTGTGCTGGCAACAGGGCAAGCAAAAAAGGATTCAGATTGACGAGTAAACTGAGAGATTTGCTTTATGGCTCTTCTCGCTCTTTACAACTACAATCTGGTATAACAACCGCATTACTGCAGACACTACACGTAACCTGTGGATGATCTCATGATCTCTCTTCCCATTACTTGAGAACAAGACCTGAAAATACTTCAACTCCTTCACCTGGGGTAGGTTCTAGCTCCCTACTTGAAGGGAGACTGTCATGTTTTTCTAGGAGGTAACCATGGCCTCAGATTTGGATGTGCTGATCTGCTTTTGGATAGCCCATGCTATGATTGAGCAAGCCACGTAAGCCCCAAAATACTCCCCAGGTGCCCAAGATGGCTGTCCACTGCTTCAGATGTGTGTATTCACTGCCCCAAAATACTAGTGTGAATGTATGTCCCTATTTTTAAAAAATCATACTTTAATAAGATGTTAAGTCATGAGATATCATCGTCATAATTATGTGAAACTTTCTAATCCCTATTCAAAATAATAAATTCTAATATTTTAAACTCGTGGAACAGGCCTCTCACTGCTCTCCGTGTAAAAGCTATCCAGTGCCCACTGTTCTCCAGCCTGTAGGCGGCGATAGAGGAAACGGACACAGACACAGGAAGAAGAACAGCGCTAACAAATAGCTAGTTGGCTGTTTGTCCTGCTACAGTTTTTGGTACTTAAACTAAGATAAAAGTGTTTAAATCTGGAGAAAGCGACGGTAGATATGACTAAGCTGCAGCTGCTGCACCGTGCTCTGAATGAGCGGCTGATGGCGGCGGTGGAACAGGTGATGGAGATGGTGGGTGGCACGGTGCTGGAGTACGAAGCCGAGACCATTCGGGCGCGGAAAGAAAACGAGGTTCTTCGGCGGAGGCTGAGGTGGATGGAGGGCGACATTCCCGTCGACTGGCCAGGTAACACCAGCGACAAAGCCGGATTAGGTGCCTGCGGCTGCGGATAAAATTATAGCAGGGAGACGGAGTAGAGATGAAGTGTGTAATAGGAGTCGGTTTATATTTCTGCAACTCACTCTGAGGCTGGAGTCGGCTCCGTATTCAAAAATTTATCGGTGTAATTCTGGTCCACCTTAAATTATGCAGCTGCTAGCTAACACGTACAGTAAAAGTACGTTAACTGCATCTTCCATCGTATCATTTCGTTAGACACTTAGCATAGCATAGCATAGCTACGCTGCCAGCTAACTAGTCAGCCGTTATTAATACAATTCCGTTTCTGCACTATCTAGTGTCTTTCGTTTTATTCACTGGTGGAACATTTTGTTTGTTTCATGTCTACATTTTGTACAACATAATGCCGTGAGGGGTTTTCACAAAGTGACGGTTATTTTCAACCACGTTTCCATCGACAAAGCTGAAGATGAAGATTTTTTTTCAGCTTCAGTGTTACAAGTTTTTTTTTTTTTTAATGTGGAATGGAAATGATCCTAAAATCCGTTCTACCGAGCAGTTTTTCGCTCCAAAAGAACTGACCCCCCCCCCCCCTTCATGTCCACCTCAGTACTGCTCCCTCTATAGTCCACAGGGTGAACATTTTTCAGGAACTCTCGGTGACAACGGACATTACACATAGCTGTATTAATTGTAAAAAAGTTTTTTTTTTCATTCTGTGACTGGGATTAATATATTTAAATAAAGAATATTTATTTAAACTCTCTTTTCAAGATTATACTTAAGTTCGAGGGTCTATTAGTATTTTTACTAAGGTATAAAACTATCCATTGGAAATTTTGAATGTTAGGAGTGTGCAAATAGAAAGGCCCCCAGTGATGTCCCAGTGCACACCATTCACATAGAACCTCATTCACAGAATATAATCAACCTATATCTTATTGCTCACTTGTTTTTCAAACGCTACACCTCTAAATGGTGTTTCTGGGTTGGGAAGCAGGGGGCCTGTGCCACTGTGACAATAAGCTTGGGCCCTCTGCAGCCCATTGTTAACACATGATGAAAAATTGTAATGCCTAAGTATAAATGCTGGTGTGTAGTTTGTGGACTGAGTTTCCCGTCAGGAGCAGAAACGGCTTATGTGCTTATCGAATAAGATGAAAAATACAGAATTCAGAAATGCATAATGGATTGCTAAGATCTTATGTTATATTCATGGGATGCATACTCACATCAGTGTATAGTAGCCACTTTATTGAGGACTTGCTCATTACTCAAAATGAACAGATTAATTTTCCTAATCGCAGTATTATCAGAAGCACCGACTTCAAGTGCAGCACTTACAGTATGCTTGTTTGTGTGTGTATGAAATATCTCCTCCTCTCCCCATGCTGTGTTTACTTATTTTCAGTTTCTTCTTCTTCTATTGTTTACTGGGTGTCTCAACTTCCTTTAATTGGTCTGAAATTCCAAACCATTCAAAAAGTGTTTTCACACTGCATGCGAACCGAACCATGATTCAGTTGGATCCGGACCGAGACCATCTCTTTTGTCAGACCAAATTTTTGTTCTTTGTCCGGAATGTGGTCCGAGGCACATTTCACAAGAAGGGTCTGGCTGCAGACATGCACTCTGTGCCTCATATGCACCGCCAGGCTATTCATGACGTCAGTGCACTCTCTGCCACAGAAACTGAATTAGGTTTTGTCTGTTGAGGAATATACTTGCGCATGATATGTGGGCCTTTGTGAGAGACTACACTGATTAAGGGTCAAAGGTTTGTAATAATTGTCATAATAAAATGTTTTGTAACTTCAGAATTTTATTTTTGGCACATTGTTTTAATGTAGTTGCAGTTTAGTTAGGTTTTAGCTGTATTTATTCATTTTGTTTTTAATTTAATATAAAATGGTGTTATTAAACACAATTGTGGGTTAATAAATTGAAAAAAAAAATGACTGACTCCAAGGTTTAGTTTTTTTTTTTTTTGTACAAAATTTAATAAATCTCAGGTAACCAAAATTTGATACAAAGATATGAAATTTAGAATAGAAACTGATACAAGCTTTGTATCATGTGACATTCCGGAATGGTATAGGGATTAAGAATGACAACAACCCAGAGTAAATCCTGTCACTCTGCTGACACTTACCACTTACCACTTACTGTAGTGCTAAATGACTGACACTGAATGGACGTTAGCTTTTTCAGACTGATTGTTGAGTGTATAAGCTCAAGAAAAGACTTGAGTTTAGCAATAAAGCAGTTTTGTTTCGTTAAGCGCTTCGGCTTGTAGAGGTACACAGCACGTAAGTGAACCAGGCACGTTCCAACCTACAGAGAGTGAGGGAGCAGGGTACACACTACAAAGTGCATATGTCTACTAAACACATGATATACCATTGCTCTACATTGATAATAATGGGATGAAATGATGATTATGGTACCTTTTTAAAACAAAAATAATAATAATAATAATAATAAATAATAAACAACCCTACCATGACGATAAGGTCTGTTTTGTTAGCAGAAATAGAAAGCTACTGCTCAGCTGCATGAAACAGGTTCAGTGGAAGCTGTTATCGTATAGCACCAGAAATCGCTACAATATTGATATGGTCATCATATATATCACCAGAACTCTACAACATTACAATGTATTAAGATATCCATCGACTTGTAAAGCAAAAACAGCCAAACAGAACTGTTCCGCTGTGCAGTTTCTGTCATTGTGGAAGAGTACATGACGTTGTGGAGGCAGAGTGCGCATCTGATAGGGAATGCATGTCTGCAGCCAGATTCTATTGCATTTTACACCTGCAATTTTGGTTCTGACCAAACTGAAAAGTTAGAATGTCCAGACCAAACGTGGTAGGTGTGAAAGTGGCCTTAGACCATTTTATGCTCCCAACTTTGTGGGAACAGTTTGGAGATGGCCCCTTCCTGTTCCAGCATGACTCAGCACCAGTGCACAAAGCAAGGTCCACAAAGACCTGGATGAGCAAGTCTGGTGTGATAGGCCTAAAGCAGTTCTAGAAATTAATATCTAATCTATCCTGCTATGTTTATTGCTGAAACCTTTTGATTAACCAAGCTGGTTTTGTGTGTTTCAGATGAGGCTGACCCTCTTGTTCCTGAACAGCTTGTTAATGTGGAAGATGATGAACCAGTATTTGAGGGCCTCTCGATCAAAACAGAGCCCATTGATGCCTCTGGTTCCCAGTCATTTATACCTGACGCCAGCCTTATGGCACCAGTGCACACTACTGATCTAGAAACAGTCAATCCTGAGACCAGTCAAAGAGTCACAAGTGTTGACTTTCCTGACACTATCTTGTGGAATTCAACCGAGAGTTATATGGCTCCTCTGGATTCTGATCCCACGGTGGTGGAGGGTTTGAAGGGAAAGAGCAGGAGTCAGAGGATGTCTTTTGCATGCCCTGACTGCGGTAAAGTGTTTGGGAGGGAGCAGACGCTGATGTTCCACATGCGTATTCACTCAGCTGTAAGGCCTTATGCATACCGCAGACGCAAAGCTTGCTTCTATGGGGAGAAGTCACGGAAGAAGAACCTACAAGGTCTTTCCAAATTACATGTAAGTTTTAAAACTCGGTTGTGCATGTGATCAGAATGTTATTAAATTATAAACTTTAAAATTCTATTTAAAATACAAACCCATTTCCGGGAAAGTTGGTATATTTTATAGAAAACAGAATGCAATGATATACAAGTAATTATAAACCTGTATTTAACTGAATGTTAGAGATGTTTAAACTGAATTTTCTTTTAAATATATGCCCATTTTAAATTTGAAAACAGACAGTATAGGAAAACCAGACTTTATTTATGTAATACGACAAAAGAACAGATTATATTAAATTGCAACATGTCAGTGACATGATTGGTTTTAAAAAAAGTGCCTTGGAGAGGCTGAGTCTTTCAGCAGATGGATGGGGAGGGATTGGTGGTGTCAAAGAGGCCAAGGAGCAATATGAAATATTAACTGTACTAAATCATAAAATCATCAGGGTGCATCAGAGATTAAGGAAACAGGCTAAGTTTAAGCACTTACATCTCATCTGTGTTGCCAGGCATGAAACACAATAGCAGACAGTGTGCTGCAACCATGGATGTGAGTAAGCAAACCTGTGTGTATACTGTGTGCCCATAGCCACACAATGTATGTGTGAGTTAGGGAGCTGCAGCACAAACTCTGGTTTTTCTGTAGCTCCAAAGCAAAGCCTAAAAATGGTATTGGGGACAGCCCTACATGTAAAAGTTTTAGTATGTAACAGTTTCAAACAAACAAACCACCCAAAACTAATGTTAACATTTCGTTATTTTGTAAACAGCAGTTTCTTATTTTGTTTAAAATAATATATTTCATGACATTTAGTACATGCATGTAAAATGGCACTCAATAAAGCTTCACAGTAAATAGCTAAACAAATGCAAAAAGTTAACTGAATCTATGCCAACTGTCTGCTTAAGCTGACCATTAAGCTCTCCTTCTGGCCTTTGACTTTCCTCAAACTCAAATGGGTGCTCTACTTGGGTGGTGAAACAGATGTTGTTTTCCTCCCTTTTTTTTAAAGGCTTCTTGCATATCATCGCTGTCCACTGAAAATTGTCTCTAAAAATATAAACTTTACAGGAGAAGGAAAAACTTCCTAACTTTACAAGGAAGTCAGTATAAAGTTATTTATTGCAAGTAATTTTGGAGCATTTCTATTGGTCCCTTCATAATGAAGCTGTCGCACAATATGAGGGACTGCTGCTGTTTCCAAATGATGTAGTAAACTAAAAATCCACAAAAGTTCAATGCATGTTTTTGTTTGGACAATGACTTCCATATAACCATGGTTTGTTGTATATCATATAACCAAACCCCCTCTAAACTATTGAAGGTGTTCACCTTCTTGCTGTGCATAAATGACTTGAGTAACAAAAATATGCCATAGTTGTCATTATGTACAAAGGCAGAATATATATCATTATTTTTTTCAATAGCAGTGTGCAACATGGCCCTAAAACATATCAATATTTCAGGGTATATTGGTGATAACAATATATTTGGCAATATGACAAAGCACTGAACTATACCTGTACTAAATTCAAGAACACACTATTGCAAAATAATTAATTATATATTAATATGTTAAATTAAAAATATTTCATGTATTAATATTAAGTGGTTTTATTTTACTACAAATTCAACAGATACAGATTCAAAAATGGATTCAAGCATTTAGAAGATGAACCCCAGCAAACATTTGTTTGTTTTGTAAACAGTAACTTACCAAAATTAAAAAAAAACCAAAGTGCCAACCAAATGACAATTTTCAAAATAACCATAAAGCTTTGCATTAAATAAAAAACATAGAATATTTGTTGTGCTGAGTCAGTGTAGTTTCTGCTTGGTTTAGAGCTCATTGGCTGTTGAACTGTTCTAACTACATTCCAACCAGCTGTTTCTGCTTGAAGTGGTGAAACAGATTAGTTGTATTTATCCCTTTTGTTCAAGGTTTCTTTCGTTACTTAAAAATACCAACAGTTCTAGTTTTGAGTTTGGACTGCAGTAGAGTTGGATGGTAATAGCATATACCATGGTGTTAAAAATGGGGACAGAATCTCAACGAGGGCTGTATTTCAAAATTATGATGTGTGTGGTGTGTCACATTTCTTAATTAAAAAGTTAAAGTACAAGGCCAACCAGTTAATTTACATGCATTTAAGAGAGCCACAGGGAGAGGGCACTATGTGAGCTCACTGACTGGTGATGTCACAATCTGAAAACGGGAGGGAGGAAAAAATAATACAAGCGCGGTAGCCATGCAAAGGTATGGAGCTTTTTCCTCTAAATATTTGGGATTTGAGCCTCAGTTCACTGGGCATCCCTCTGTTCTTTTTGGCGTGCTAAACCACAAGTGTCTGTTAGCTGACCAGCAATGCTTCTGAACAGTGTAGAACATTTTCGGTTCCTTCAAAACCAGTCGCTGAAATTTGCTCTCAGAAACGGGGTTTTTTTTTTTTTTCTTTTTTAAATATCATCAACATGTGTCAGTGTGCTGGCAGTGGATACTGCCGATTCCTAGACTCAAATACCCATTAAAAATGGTTTCTTTCAGTATTACAGACTACCTCCTTTTAAATATAAGGTTTAAACCTTGTTTACAAGACTTGCAGATCATTGCATTTTGTATTTATCTACATTTTGCACAGCTTCCAAACATTTTTGGAAATGGGATTTGTATAACTGCCATCAGCTAAAAGAAGTGTGATCAGGTTGACAAGCGACAATGACATAGACAATTAATGAACATTTATAACATAATTTAAACTAATAGGCTTTAGATACAGTGAAACAGAGGTTGTGATTAAACAAACTGCATTTAAAAGGAACCAAAGGAGCATGAAAGGTTAATTTTAACATTTATGTGTAGTTTAATATTTCCATATTTTTAGTTTGATTGGCAATCTATGTCAGGGTTAGGGTTCAGCAGCCATATTTAAAATGTTTAAATGAGTGAAAAAGGAACTAATTGTTTTCTGTGATTATATAGCCATCAAAAGACATTATGGACAATATAGAGAACACTTCGATACACAGTGCAAGATCAACTAGCATCAGTCCTCCATGGACTTCTCCCTGCAATAGCCCAGAAATGGCATCCAACAAGGAAATTAATGAAGTTGACACTGGAAGTAGCAAGAACACTGATAGCTGTGCAGCTGACACTACGGAAAAACGAAGCAAGCGAGGAGGCAAAGCAAGATGGCCACGATGCCTAGAGTGTAGAAGAGCTTTTAAGAATGTACAAAGGGTGAGGCTGCACATGGTGAAGGCCCATGGGAAAGTGTTTCCCAGCCAAGAATATGAGAACGAGTACGAAGACGCTGACAGGGCAGTCAAGAGACCACGGAAGCATAAGGTAATAAACATTGAACATATCTTTGTAACTGGAAGGAGAAAGGATTATGTATTTACATATGTGCATAAGAATTGTTTGGTTGTAATAAGAAATTCATTTGTATAACTACACACGTTATGTAATAACCAAATAATTAACAAGCATTAACAAAGACAAATTAAAGTCTTACTTTAAAATATGTAGAAAGAATTGCTTCAGAGTGGCACAATTAACTTCTATTGCTGGGCTTTTTTATGTTGGGTACCCTCTTTGAAAGCGATGGTGAATTCCACATTCTTTGTTGATTCTAAGAGATTTTAACCAATTGTGGCTGCCTACTAGGTCACTAATGGATAGTTGGTCATTGAGCATTCTCCTTCAAGTGTATTTAGTTCTACAACAATTTTGGATCAGCAGCGTGAATTTTTGTGGTCAAGCACATAAACGCCAGGTCTGCATTGAAGAGAACCTGAGTTAAATATATGCTAAATTAAAATTTCTGAAACTCCATATGGAATGCACAAGGAAAGAAGAGTGTTGCTTATCTGAAGACTCATTTTCAAAAGCATCATCAAGAACTGTCTTATGGTAAGATTCAAAATATTTTTGGATTTTAGGATTTCATTTTCCAGATTAAGAATTTAAATAGTATGATTGTGTCCATCTGTAATTTTATGTAGAGTTTCATTTCAGTGTTGGACTTAATTTAAGCTTGACTTTTTAAAAAAATTATTGGTTTATTTTATTTTATTTTTTTAATCTTTCCTTTACAGATTTCTTATTCACCTGAGTGGAAAGCAATGTGAGTTATGGAGAATGAAAAAGCATCATCTAAGTTTCTGCTCTGAATACAATAATACGAGTTGTATTTTTAAAACCCGTTATTTTCTAAGCAATATTAATCAAAACAGGACAGTTGGAACTTTTTATTATTATCTGAAATGGCTATGTAGGGATGGCCTATATGGAAAAATGTATATCATGGTGCATGTTCACATTACACCATATGGCACAATATTTATTTATTTAATGATTAATTGATGTATTGGATAAGTTGGAACAGACCAGCAGTGCCAGATTTAATACCACTGACAACTAAGTGAATTATTTTTGTACAACATTTCAGACACTGTACAGCACTTCCAATTAAGATGGACTAACAAGACTTACTTTGAAACAAAATATGCAGTTATTTAGTGTTCTTTTAAGCAGAAGTGGGAAAAGTACTAAAATATTCTACACAAGAAAAAGTAGTAACTTTGATGAAATTTTACTCAAGTACAAATAAAATTACTGGTATAAAAATGTACTCAAGTAAAAATCAGTGCATTTGAAATTTATTCATAGTGAGTTACTTTTTTAACAGTGCTTTAAAAACAGAGATATAGTACCTCAAATAGAGAAATGTGCAACAAAGTTCAGTGAAATATGTTAATACATACAGAATATGAAAGTATAGGAGAAAATTAAAATTGATGCTGATCGTGTCGTTAAACATCAATAGAGGTAACGGCTCAATAATACCAACCAACACACACTGTATTTTTTTTGCAATATTTGAGCCCCTTACTAAAATAGGGAAACTTATTTCTAACTATCAATGCAACGGTACAACTTTCATTTAATGTACCTGTACATGCACAGGTTTGATGTTGAGTTTTCATAAGCTGCTATTTCTTTCTTGGCAAACACAGCTTACACTACAGTTTTAAGATATTGCCTTTCTTGCACTCGAAGCCAAAGTGGTCCCTTAAAAATGGCCAGGGGTTAATTTCTCTCCAGAGCAACTCAGAATTCGATGGACTTTCGCACTCAGCTGGGTTTGCATCGGTGACGGACTTGTCTGCCTCCATATTTCTTGTGATATTAGTGGTAGATTGCTCTCCAGCCCATCATTCACTCCGGTATTTTCTGGTGTGCAATTTTTTTTCCTTGCATTTTTATTTACATTTTTACCCAGTAACGAATGTGATTATAAAATGTAGCGAAGTACAATACTTCAAGCAAAGTGTACTTAAGTAAAAATAAAGTTACAGAGTTTAAAAACTACTTAGTGCAAGGACACAAACTACTTAATTACATTAACATGGTTACTTTCCACCTCTGCCTTTAAGTAAAAAGGAAAAAAAGTTAACATTTGTAATACGCTTAAAGTATATTGTAAAATAAAATGTAATGTATAATTAATACAGTAATTCCAATAATTATATTACTCACCCCTAAATGTGATTTTATTTTATTGCAGTTGAATCAAATAGGGTACCAAAGGCACTGTTGGGGCTCTCAAAATTTTACATTAGTCTTGAGACTTGAGAAATTATTTGACGAAGCTCAAATTACTTAATTTGGATGTTGTTCATTCAGTAATTAACTTTACTTGAATAAAGATTTTTTTTTTCTGGCCAGCTCAAACGTTGATGTTACATTTAGAAAGTTAAGGCACTATAGAACAGCAGAATCTCATATAATGTATTACAGGGTGAAGATAACTTGAATTCTAAAGTTTCTTTTTCATTTAGTTAAAGTTGAATACAACAAATGGCAGTTAAATATCTATTTAAAGCCCCTGGAAACACATTTTGGGGTAGGCGATATGGCAAAAATACATTATGTTTTTTGTTTTTCTTTTGTAGGATCGATTTTATCATGGCTCTTTTTCATGCTGGTTTTTAACCTCTTAACACTCCAATTTCTTTTTTTAATTTCCACCAGAAATGACATTCCTAAATCTTCAGGCAGTGAATAAAAAAGAGGCAATTTTAAGAAGTAATGTTACTGAAAAGCCTTCCGAATTTTTAAAGATATTGAAATAAATCTTTAGTGGTCAAAATATGATTAAAAAAAACCAAAACATACTTTTCTAAATTTAATTTTGAATCTTCTTTGGAATTTTCAAAGACCCCAAACTCTTCATAAGGAAAATTATTCATTTTACTGCAGAAAAAAACTGTATTATCAAAGCTTAATGGCAACATTTTACATTTTATTTTCTTTGACAAACTAATTTCATGCACGTCTCAAAATGGCTTTTTACCCTCACTAAACAGGAAAAAAGTTCTGACTCACCTAGATTTATTCTGATATTTAGTCTTGTTTCTAACCCAGTACTCTTCCTCTTTAAGGCCAGATGTGTTGAAAGGAGGGAGCTTTCCCCGATTGACTGTAGAGTCAGGGCACCTTCCTCACTCCTCTCCTGTGTTTAAATGGTCTCAGTAGGGAAAGGACAAACAGCAAAAGGGATCTATGCCTTGAAAACTTATTTATTGTTTTGATTGTTGTTTATTTTGTTTGCTTTTGCCATATAAAACTCTGCGTCGTCTCTCGCAGTGCATGTTTGTTAGGCACTGAAACATGGTTGCTTCCCCGTCTCCTTGGTTGAGCATCATTCCTGATTGGTCTACAGACTCGATTGATGTGTCGTTAAGCAGAGAGCCCAAGCTACACAGCCATAGCAAAGATCCACAGGGAACATATATTTATTTATTTATTTTATTTTTTTTGCAAGCACTGTTTACCCAAGCATGAGGATTACTAACAAGTGGATTGACAGACTCAAATTTGGTATGACCTGTGTGTGTGTGTGTGTGTGTGTGTGTGTGTGTGTGTGTGAATTGCTTGTGGGCTCTTCAGGCTTTGTGGCGCCACAGTTTTGTGGGTTTTTTGTGGAGATCTCATGTATGGAATAACGAATTCTCTTGGTTTTACTTCAGTAGTCATACATTTTAGAGTACTGACTTACATTATCAGTCTGCCCATTCAACTGATGTGAAGTATGTAAACAACTTAAGAACTACAGCAGAATGAATGTGCATGTTGTGTTGCCATGGTAACATACACAGCATTCTGTTCTCCAGTGATAGAAAGCTGCCAGTCACACACGGATATTAGTATATTGGACCATGCCCACACCTTACTCTGAGAGCTCTGAGGAGTGTACTTTGGTCATTTTTGAGGAGAGATTTGTTATATTTCTGTTATTTTCTTTTACTTTTCTGAATATTTCACATAACACCCAATTTAGAATTATAAAAAATTCTAAATGTCTTCCCAGGGGCTTTAGTAACCTCGCTGCACTGAAAATTCAGATGTCAAGTCATGTACAATAATAATAAAAAAATCGGTATGAGAATGGGATTCGTAATGAATATATTGAATTAATTGAATCTCCCTGTTGTAATTTCCATCATAGCAGACACTTGTATTTATAAAAAAAAAAAGTAATTTATTGCTTGATTTTAGAAATTAAACTAATCCTTTTTAAGGTATAAAATGCTGTTTTGTTGATTGAAGGAAAACAAAATTAATTCAATCCAATACTGTCACAAATTTTGCCTGACAGTACTAAAATAATAAATAAATACATCCCACAAAATACACATTCCTTGAAGAGCTGCAGAACTGATAATAGTAATGTTATGCCTTTAGGGCTTTGTTTACATCTGTTTTTGAAAAAGATTAATGCATGACCATAAGACTCTGTTCACACATTTTTAGAAATTGTTTTAATGCCTTATAAAGTGTCTGCCATGCATATGGAAGCTGTACCTGTATATTAGTAAATTGTGCCCATGCAGTATTGGATTTGGTGTTTTGTTGTGCGTCTTTTTTTTTTTTTTTTTTTTTTTTTTTTTTTTTTTTTTTTTGGGGTCTTTTTTCCTTTTTTGCAAAGGTAAATATCATTTCACTCCCTCTTGTGTGACCCGTTGTTTGTGCCATTAGTGAACTGTGCTCTATCTAGAATATTACAAAAAGAAATAATATAGTACTGTCTGGCCGATTTTTACATTTATTTGTTAATTTTCTGTTACCACTTTATCCAAATCAGGTTTGAGGTGGGCCAAGAGTCTAGCCATTATTGTAGGACTGTGCAGTAGATCTCAGAAAAGTACTAAAATATCTAAATGACTGCATCTCATCAGCCCCCATAATAAAATAATTGTGAATGAGTGTGGGAACAGAAAGTGCAATTGTGCCATTTCCACATAAAATATCATCTTTACAGAATCTAATTTCATATAGTATCGAGGTAGTAGTACTAAACTTTAAATATTTAAAATTAAAATATAGTGAGGAACAGAAGTTAATGTGTTGATTGTGATTTCAGGGTCAGTGGGGGAAACAAAATCACTGTCAAAATCTAACCTGTCTACCAGTCCGAATGTTTCATTGAGTTTGATTGATCTATTGCTTTTTAACCTCTTTTTAGAGACCAGTAATTAGAAAAAATCAAACCAAGGTTGCAAGGGCCAAAGCAGGACACCGTTCCGAATTTCAGTGCCCTGAGTGTCAGAAGGTATTTGTTCGTTCCTGTTGGCTGTCCTTTCACCTGGAATCACACAAACGGGATAGTGCATTTGTCCATAAAAACCAAAAGCAGCTTCGAAGTAACAAGATGAAAAAGACAGTAACCCCAGTCTTAAAAAAGGTAGCTACAACTTTTTAATATTTGATATCTAGAGCTTCAATGTAGTGCAAACATACTATATCACCTTTTTTATTATTTAACTTTTTAAATTATTGTTACTTTTTTAGTATTGAAATGCAAATTCAGGAGGAGTAAGTGCATGTAATATGTCAGTTGAATGAACTGCACCTAGCCTTTTCATCATGTTAATCTTGCATCTACTGATATACATAGTTACTCATGTAAATTGAACATTTGCATGTCATCATTTTCATGATTAGCTTACCTTCATTTTTTGTTATTTGTAGCTGACAAAGGACAAAAGGACAAATGACATTAAGAGTCATTTATTTAAGACACAACCAAAAAGTGATGTTTTTCCACATAATGTCTCTCTGAATTCTTCTCGTAAGAGGCCTCGGCGTGCCATGTCTCAGGTTGGTGTTATTTTGTAGATACCATTCCCTGTACAACCACAATGCCCTTGATGTTGCATCACAAAAAACAAACAAAGGTTATCTGATGGGGTTATCTTTGTATAGCACATGCTTTAAAAGAGTGATTAAATTTACAAAAGTTTAGCTAGAATTCAGAGCTGTTGCTTTACAGACAACCAAATGCTAATGAAAATAGAAGTAAATGTCATGCCAATGAAGTACACTGTGACTCTCTTCATTCCAGACATAGCTTAAAACAGTATCTCTGCTGCATGCAAAATTTTGAGTCTTGCCGTACACATAATTAAAACCGTCCTCTAAGTTTTTTAATGGGGGCTCATTCCTTTTGTGTTTTATTTGCCCAGATATCTATCCTTACTGAGTGGTAGTGCAATGGAACACAGACAAGTCTGCCTTTTTATTTAATCAAATCATCACATCTTTTTATCCCTCTTTTTGCTGTTTCTCTTCAAAAAGATGTTTTTTCATGGGTCTTTCAGTAATGACAGTGCTTATAGGGGCCTGAACACATAAATCTCAGGAAAGGACATTCTGCATTGTGAAAGGCTTCTATTCAGATTCACCATTCAGATTGATGGAATATATACTGTAAATTGTTCTATGTTGAATTGTAAATGGAACAAAACAAAAACTGTGCTTGTGCTGTTAAAATCTTATAACAGTAGCCGAATTTTTTTATTTTATTTTTTATTTTATTTTTTTTATTTTTTTTAAGTATAGTAATAGCAGCTGATAATTTTGACACTCAGTCCGGCAAATGGGACCTGTTCCAGCTGGACCCTCTATAAACTCATTACACACAATTAATAGAACTGACAGTTGATAAGTCCCAGTGTTACAAGATGACATTATTCCTATCTGTGTGTGGGATATATTATTAGGCAGTATGTTTTTCAAATTGATGTGTTAGCAACAGGAAAAAATAGGCAAACATAACGTTATGAGCAATTTGGTATGGGCAAAACAACAGGGTCAGAGCATCTTCTCTTGAGGTGTTCCTGGTATGATCAAAGCTCCACCTCACTGCTTTCAAGACTTGAAGCATCTGCTGCTGACGTCTTAGTATCCGACAGTGGTGGGCATTGTACACAAACAATGTTAGATTAGATTCAACTTTATTGTCACTGTGCAAAAGCCAATGAAATGCAGTACTTGATTAGGTAAACCGTTATTTAACCAGGCAAGTCATTACGAACAGCTTCTTATTTACAATAACAGCCTGGCAAAAAGCACGGCCTCTTGGAAAGAGTTTGTGTTGTTAAATGATAGTGTAAAGTCTGGCTTAATTCTTCTGTCAGAAGGAATGCAGCAATCCAGAGGTTTGTGTCAACTTTAAATTATAATTTGTTCCAGAAGAGAAAGTACAGATTTTTTTTTTTTTAAATGAAGAAACATTCCATTCCATGCAATATAATGGGTTATGAATGTGATATTGGTAATGAAACCAGTTAATATGTTTCAGTTAGTAAATTACTTTCTCAATTTACATTCTCAATACTTAAAAAAATGTGTAATACAATATGAACTGACACTACACACAGTCTAAAAAGTCTCATTTTCTGTTTTATAAAATTACAGTGAAGGTTGAGAGGAGTAAAACAATAGTTGGCCATAAAATAATGAAAGCGCTAAAACATGGCAGGAAGAGCAAAGGTTATATAATTACAGATATTCATGCGTTTTATTTGTGTAGATCATGTAATATGAATGAATACTAAATTCCTGTTCTCAGTAACAGTGACAGGTATGCTACATAAGTACGTTGATGTTTACATTTAGTTTGTAACTGTCGACAACTGATGTCAGATACTACAGGACACCACTTGGATTGTAACAAAACATACATAGTCAGACACTTGGAAATGAGTGATATTTCCCCACATACTTATTCACATCTCAGAACTTCTTATAAGGGGTGCTACTGTGCCTTGAATCAGTGACTTTTAGTGACCTTGTTACTGCTAATATAGTTTGAGAAAAGTTGGATGATGGGAACGATGGATTTTTTAACTGTAATTGTTTCTGCCATTTAATTCTTTTTAGCTTTCAAAAGGAGCTGCTGAGACAGAAAGGGGGAATAAAGAGCTACAAGACAAGACAGAAAGAGGTCCTAAACATCCAATGAAAAAGATTTTTGAACCCAACCGAATCACCCTGGAATCAGAAGGAAAATCAGAATCAAGAATAAGTTGTAATAAATCTGAAAGAATAACAGATGAATCCAGTGAAATCACAGAGGTATCAAAAATAATCCCTGAAGAGCCAGAAGGAGAAGCAGAACGTAAAAGATCAAAGAAAACATTCCCATGCAAAGAGTGTGGCAAAATTTATATGATTCCTGGATGGCTGAAAGCCCATGAAAGGATGCATGAGAGACAGAAGATGCTGAAGGACAACCAAAGACAGAAGAGGAGGAGGAAGATGGAAAGACCTATACAAAAGCGCAGAAAAGCAGTGAAGGAGAATCTTGTGGAAGAGATTGTGGTGGAAAGGAAGCAAAAGAGAAAAATGAAGCTCATAGAGAGGCAGCACAGCCTTGAAAACATAGGGCCAACAAGGAGCACAAATGGAGCTGGGAAGGTAGGTTTGGCTGTTCCTGTCTAGGGTAATCATATCTGAATAAACTGTGAATTCCATTACTTAATAAGTTTAAAAAAATCTTTAAACAATTCTTAAGGGGATGCTTTGCTCAAAGTACCACAGTGAGTTAACACAGGCCTGTTCAGAATGGCTGGTATCAGAGACATTTCCTTTTAAATGACAATGAGCTACAGCTCAGTTCAGTGTGATAGTCTAGCATTAAGGAGTAAGAAGCCATTTTCACTTGGTTCTCCATGTTCTCTTTTCATGTTTTCACCTTACTGTTTCTCTTTCTACCCTTAAGCCATTGATAAAGGACGAGTCATCTGGTAATCAGTCTCCCAGAGCAAAAAAGAACTCTGGTTCTTTTATTTGCACACACTGTGACAGAGCATTTGGTAGAAGGAACTGGTTAAATCTACATATGCTCAGCCACAGGCAAGCAATGAGAGACTTACAGAAAACAGAGAATGATGAGCCAGAGAAAAGTCATGATGTACAGGTATTTGAGATTCAAGATTTCTTGTATGTTTTATTTCGATTGCAATTTTTTTTGTGTGTGTGTGTTTTTGTTTTGTTTTTTTACTTAATTTTCTCCCCACAATTTCAGATGCCAAAAGATGATCCACAGACTGAAGATTCTAAAGTTCAAAAAGAAAAAGACAGAGAGAATGGGTCATATGCCTGTCCCATTTGTGCTAAAGTATTTCGAAGAGAAGTGATTCTGATGATGCACATGCAGATCCACTCGAATGAGAAACCATACTTCTACAGACAACGTAAAAAACAGTTTTACAGTGACCGGACAAGGCCCAGAGTTGCCAAAACCTTCAGCCAGGAGGTAGGAGAAATTCTGTGAAACGCATGATAAGCAAAAGACTGCATGTCACAATGACACCACTGAGGAATGTTTGTTTTGAAAATAAATTGTCACTGTCTAACACTAGGATTAGAACAGAACATGTCATACATTCAGCTTTTTATTGAACAATTGCTTGTCAATAAAAAAAAAAATCACCTCAATGCCTTGTCGAATCACCAGATCAGTCTGGAATTGAGCATTTGGATTAATTTTACTGCAGTTTAAACGGCGTTCCCTGAGAGTTAATGCAGTATTTTAATGGTATCCCTGTAAGACCATCTTCACACTGGGTAAAAGTGGACTATATCTGATTTACTGCCCAGTCTTTTTAGTCATTTTTTTAAAATGTCATTAGTCAGGAAGAAAAACGGTTAACCACTTATGCTTTTCCAACAAAAATCTGTTCCCTGTCTTGTGTTGTACTTTAAGACTGACTACTCCCATGTGATGTCAAAGAGACCTTTGCAAGCTACTACTTTGAACAAAGCTGTAGATGTACTTACATTATATCCAGTTCATTTCAATTGGGAATTTCTTCACATCATAAGGCATAAATGGTGTATGCAGCTCACAAATACACACACCATCTGAGAATTTTCAGTGAGGTAAAAGTGAACTGATGTTCATTGCATTTAACCAGTCAGACACAAGCGGATGGAACCTCTGCTGGTTTTGACTGGCATGCAACAGATTCTTTACATTTTCATGACCTCAGAGTAATGCCTAGGTGGTGAGCTGAACCATGCATCAAAAATTGCTGGTGGATGCCTACTGTTAATCAACTGTTCTGAACTATGTTTATAGACATTCATCAGGTTTTCTGGTGAATTTCTGTTTCATCACAATCCATGATTTAAACAAGAGACATATAGAGCAGTGAAGTCTGCTGGATTTTATTTTATTTTTTCATGTAATACTTTTTAAAATAAACTTGACTTTTGTATAGCTGTTAGTTTTATATATATTTTTTCTTTAGTGTGTTTGTTTACAATGCCTGCAGTTGTCTCACTTGTCCTACAAAATAAGATGTAATGAAATGTAACCAGATTTACAGACATCTGAGGTGTCTGAGCAAAATTATAATGAAAATGATACATAACTGTGACATAAATACACAAGTAATAAAGTTGTATATTATATATATATAACCTCTATATAATCAATCATTGCAAATAATCTGCACATTGTGTTTTTATATATATATATATCTTCTTTTTTTTTTTTTTTAATGACTCGTTATCGGTCACTCATCCATGATATGCTTTTCAGACATGTCAAAATACAATGCTTCAAGGGTTGTTGTATTTTTTTTTTTTTTTTTAAATTGCTGTTATCACTGCAGCATCACTCATGCGGCACATATGATCTCACAAGCAAGTGCTGGGTGATGCCTCTTGCCAAGATATGGGCCCAATTATAAAACAACAAAGTAAATACCTTTTTCATACAGTGTGGACATTTCTCGTGTAAAGAATTACTAATGATCAACTTTCCTCCTTGCAGCCTGCAATAGAATTCATTCATGAAAGGGAAAAGGATGGAGGATTCACATTTTCTAGGAATAAGACTTCTCCAGTGTTCCAAGAGGGCACACATGCTACAGAGCCTATGGAAACTGGTCAACCTCATTCAGTTTGCACTGGCAGAAAATTCAGCCGGCTTCCTCTGCAGTCAAATGGTGCTTCTTCCAGCCACAGCTTGAATCATCCAAGAACTGGTTCAGAATCAGACAACCATGCCTTAAGCCACTTGAGGTTGCAGCCTAGAATTGTTCTAGATCCAATTATAGCTAAATCAAAGACCTGGGCACTTTGTGAAGAGGATAATTCTAGATCAGTCAATTCTGAAACTTGTGTCAACAAACTTCACCAAATCCGTGACATAAAAACAGTGGATGGTGCTACAGCAAATACTATAGGTTACTCAGGGAAGCACCATCTTTCTCAAACCCCACCTGAAAACATGAATGCTTGCTATGATATCCAGAGTATGTCTGGTGTAAAATGCACTGTTATATCTGAGACAGATGATCCAGATATTCTTTTTGTTAGGTTAGATTTGGATGGTAAGTCTTGTGAAAATACATCCTACCCTGAAAATGTGCTTGGATACATACCACCAGGGGACCAGCAGACCACAGAACACTATGACGGCAGAATAAGAGACAGACTTGAACCAGAGCTGGTTGCAGTAGAAACTGAAAAATCAGGAGCCCCTGTTTGTGACATCATCTCAAGTATGAAACCAGATTCTGTTTGTTCAGTTAATGTCTCCCTATCCTCTGAGTCTGAAAAAGGCAACCTTGACCAATGCATTGCTGGTGTACCTCCAACAGCAGTTTCAGAATGTATGTCCTCTGGTTCAGCTACTTGCTGCATGGGAATGAAGCAGGATTCAGTCTGTGTGATCATCCCTAATGATGATGATGATAACTGGTTGCATATATCCAATAATCTTAATGGCAAGGAAACAAACGGAAATAAAATTCAGACTGGACAGCTGAGTGTGAAAGACGGCATCACAAATCAGTTGGCCCAGTTGTCTTCCTGTGTGGAACCACTGAACGGCACTTTATGTCGAGCCAGAGACCAAACTGCACCTGAAACATTATCAGCTACAGGAACAATTGAAAGTTCTCTTCCCAGCACTTCACAAAAGTCTCCTGACCTTGCCTCAGATGTAATGACTGTAATTGATATTACAGAAGAAACAAATGCTTGTGATGGGCTACTAGCTAACAGAGAGGAGATATTAACTAGCTCTAACCAGCGAACAGAGGAAAATTTCAAGGTCCATAAGAGCTCCCCTACCTGTACTATATGTGACTTAAAATTTGCAAGTCTATCTTCCCTGTCACGTCATATACTGGAGCACTCTACTTCTGGAAGTATCAGCAAGGGATCGTCCATCGTCAGGACACTAAAGAAAACAATTAAGAACCAGGAGACAAATATTAAACAAGACCATTTTCAGGTATGCATCTCTGTTGGAGGGGAGAATTTGACTAAGACTTAAAGTTTTTTGTTGTGCAGCATGAGCATTTATTTATTTATGTTTTAATAAAAAAAACACTGCTATTTAGAGGTAGAGAACAAGGTCAGAAAACAGTTAAATATGTGAGACCTTTGAGCCTTCAGAAGGCATTGCAAGAGAAACTGTTGTACTACTGTAATGTAGCCACATGGGCTTGGCAATCTGCACAAATTTAGAGTCCCTACTGAGTTCTCTAAGCCAAATTTCAGATTGCCCAAAAGACAGTGGACAATGTGGTCATGAATCCAGGTTTCAGCTTGTATTCATGGAGGTCAGGGAACCGATATAAAGCAACTTTGCTGGAAGTGGGATTTTTACCAATTTGATGAAATGCTGATTTGTCTTTTGTTTGTATTCTTTTTAAATCGTCCTGTTCCTGAAGTCATCAGAAGTACATGGAGATGATGCAACAGTCAGCTCTGCACCAGTGGAAGCAAAAACAACAAAATCAACTGGGGGTCACTTAAATGTTAACCATTACCAGAACCCCAAAGAAAGCCCAAAACCATTGACTAAGTGCAGAGGATCAAAGGAGTCAAAGGAAACTCTGTACTGCCGATTTTGCAAGAAAGCCTGTAGAAAACTTGAATTGCACCTCCAGTATGATCACCCAGAAGAACCTGAGGTGATGGAAGCACTGCATTTTACCAAAACTCCTGAAGAGAGGATGGAATTATTGAGCCAGCTTTGCAGTAAGGAAAGCTCAGAACTTGGTATCACAAACACACTGATTGATGAAGACCTTATTAATTGTCTCTTCTGTCAGGGATCTTATCAAAGGAATCAATTTTGGAACCATGCGTTAGTATGTGAACAGAAACAACCAGAAAAAATGTTGACTCTGCCTGAAGATGACAGAAGTGTACATACTCAAATTACTAGCTCAAATACAAGGCCCAGCAGAGCACCAAATTACTTTGATTTAAAATCTGTGTATCCCATTGATATTAGAGCACAACAGAGTCTTCCTGAATCACTGAGTGCATCATCACCAGAAGTTAATCCCAGCACTATGCAGTCTTTTGGTGGAATGTTGGAGCAGATTGCCATAATTGACCAACATGATAACCACTGATTCAAAAAGTCTGATTCAGAATAAAGTCATTTTTATGTTTAAGATCCTTTTGAAGATGTACAGAAAATGACACAAAAAATGGAACTCTTTGCATTCACATTTTTGACAGCAGTGAATGCAGAACCCCTAACCTACAATCAGGTCGTCCAGTTTTGTTATCAAAAAAAGATGCATCGAAAAGTCATGCATACCAGCAATGGAACATTTTCATGTTTAAGGTTGTGTCACAAGTGACATGGAAAAGATCGGGTGTAACTTTGATTTTAGTGTTCTTTATTCATGTTCCAGCAAAATAGAAATTAACCAAAACAGAAGTTAGACATACCCATGTTAAGTTTTAATTACATATAGAATAAACAGTATACATGCATGTATAGTAGATTACTAGAAAAACTGTTATATGTCCCTGGCATTCTAAGAAAGAGAAAGTAAAGTTTGAGTTAAGTATTATGCTGCTATTCTCATGGCGTTCAATGTCTTACTACTTTCAGTATTTGAATTTATCTTTGGACTCTATTAGCGAATAATGACATCTTACTCCTCACGCTGGCTGCTGTTTGTGACCAACACTGTAAATAATAGATTATTACAACTTCATCTGTTTTGCTGTTTATTTAATGAGATGCGTCGTGTTTAAGGTAGACTTGTACTTGAAGAGTTCTTGGTTTTACATTTCAATAATCCAAATGGAGAATATAAGATGTTTGTAGTATTCCTTAAAGAAAGTGTAAGATGTGTTCCACAAAATACTGCCAAAGGGTAGCATTTATAATTACAATTAGTCACAAATAAGTTTTAAAGTGCTTGTTTGTAACATATAACTAATTCAAAATTGTTATTCTCCCAGTCCTTCGTCTTTTTATGGTAGCTGTGGTGTAATTTGACCCCCAAAAAAGATCACTAACATTGAAATCCCTGTCGTCTAAACCAAACTCACATACTTTTCAATATTATTCCCCAAGAACAAAACAAACTGAACAGAAAAAAAAAATGGATGCACTTGCTTTTGAATTGCTTTTTACTTGATTGGGACCCATAATGAAAGCTGTGATAAATTCTACTTGATTGTCATTTTCAAACTACTTAATTTTTTTTTTATAGTTTTTTGTTGAATAACATGAGAATTGTCATTTTTAATACTATGCAAGGGTTACCATAAATTGACAAAACAGGAGAATGTTTTAATTTTGAATTAGTGTTACACAAAACTTGCTTTAACTTGCTTTAAAACTTTTGCACACCTAATATTTAGATATTTAGGCCTATATATTTTGTCTTTATTATTTTTAGCTCCCCCCCCCCCTTCCACTGATATCAAAAAAGAACTTTCTTTCTAAACCTGCCGCTTATACTTAATTTGTGGCTGTCATTAGCAGAGAAAACCCTTTTCCAAACCTGGATCACAAACCTTCAAACCAATTTTGAAAACCGCAAAGTGGAAAATATCAATTTTAGATTATAAATAGTTGCTCTCACAGCATCTCAAACTACTGTACAATACAGAGCTAAAGGTGTCAAATATTATGACGAGCTGTAAATAAAGGAAACTGGATCAATCGGAATAATCAGGAATAATTTGTCCTTTTCTTTTACTTGAATTCTCTGTATACCGTTCATATTTTTCGCTTCCTACCTATTTTTGTGTTGCAGGCATCAATTAATTTCAGAACTTATAAAATACAATCAAAATGATCATCCAAATCATTAAATATTTTCTCCAGAATTTTATTTAACTAACAAAAGTATTATTAACCTTCAGTAACAGTCTATCACAAGGCAACAAATCTTGACCGAAAATACATAAAATTAATAAGCGTAAGCTTAATGCTTAATTTACAATCTAATACCCTCCCAACAATAGTCTTGTCAGTAGTGTAGCCAAACCTTTTAGTCAGTGGAATGGTCTCCAGCTCTCTGGGGTACAATGAAACAGAACTAGCAGTATCCAAGATAAGGTGACAAATGCAGAATGAAGCGGACAGGACACGAAGCTCTCAATCAAACACAGGTAAACAATTTTGTAGTTATTTCTTTATATATGATGAGTGTGAATATTTAATTTGCTACAATCATGTTTAATGATTTGGTTATAAATGTTCAGGTAATGGAGAAGTTGTCTTCATGTAATGTACACACATTAAGTACTATTCTATTTTTCCCCCCCTTCCCCAAAATATTTTCTCTACTCTTTGGCTATTCTTTCCATTAGTATCTCCTGCCAATCTAGGAAGGAGAAAGGTAGGATCTGTTTCCTTTTATATATGTAAAGTGCAGCATGTCACCGGACATGTAAACACACTTGGAAGAAAATACGTCCAGCTAATTTAGTTACATCAGCTAATCAATTCTTGTACTGACTTGTATCAAATTGAGTGATGAGCGGGAGGAAGGTCAAACAAGATTAGGTATGCTGCCTAAATGTAGGGTCAAAATAATTTGTGCCACTCTGAAGCCCACAAATAAACGTAATGGATTTGGAACAGTTGTAATCAGTTTTCTGATAACCATTGCATGTGAGTTGGTTGATTTGCTTTTTCAGTTTACCTTCATTTTTTTTATTTTTACTTTTATTATTTTTGTTTCCATATAAAGCCAACAACAGTGGCTAAAAAGCTTTCAGCTAAAAATGGAAGCACGTTGCTGGACAACGAAACTCTCAACTGCCGTCACTGCAGAGCAGTCTTCTCCAGTGCATTTCACCTACGCAGACATATGTATACACATACAGGTCAGTAAGAATATATGCAGTCAAACCCATCTTTTCTAATATGCATGTTGTAATATTTCCAGATTTACATGCTATATTTGTATATCATACCGTTAAATAGTAAGCTCTTGCAGATGAAAGGTTTTACTGGAACAGGAAGTATAATTTGTCATTATGTGCAAAGTTCTTAATGCTTCCTGACTATCAGAAGCCATAAACCTTTTGGATCTACTTTCCCTCTGTGCAGAGTGCATCAAGAAATGATACCAACAAAATCATGTGTGACATTGCCCACTTTTAATAGGTTGGCATATTCTGGACGGTCCCACTGTGCTTCATGTATTTGGACTTATAAAGCTGTGATATCTCAGGAGTTGTCTTTCACCATTGTGCATGGAATGGTTTGTTAAACCTTTTTTGTCGCTGTCTGCTGTATTAAGCTTTTCCAACAATGGTGGTCCAGAACTATGCTTCCTAACTCAGAGGTGCTTTTTGGGTATCCTGTCTCTCTCTTGTAGCACTAAGCTTCATGGAGTAAACTTTTGTCTAGAGACAGGTATCGTTGCTTCATCAAGCATGCCTTTGAACACGGTTCACACAAAAAAGTGGCCTCCACTCTGCAGCTTATGTCTCACTCAGAAGTCATGTTCACTCAAAAGTCATTACTACTGCAGATTGCACTCATCCTGCCTCATGCTTTCACTATCTGAGATCCACACGGATCATTCTGTTTTTTGTGCTTACTCTGGAATTGCAGTTTGTGTGGTTGAAAGCTAAACAAGCACATGCTGGTGAGTGATAGCCTCAGTATGGCTAGGGCTTGCACCATAGTTCGTGCTTATCCAGCTACTCACATGGAGCACAGCTTACTGCAAAGCTCAATTTTTCGCTCATGGACATGCTTCGTTAACCACTATTTGGTCAGCCTTAACTGAGCTGAGGTTCAAAAAAGGTCAAAGAGCAAAAGAGAGTCGTGCATTCAGAGAGCCTGTAGTGGCAAGGCATTTGCTGAGGTATTCACCTCTGCCTCGTCTCGGGTGTATGCTGTTGCAGATCCTGTCTTGGCTGGAGTCACATACATTTGGTGGTCCACAGCATTGATTCTCTTGTAGCTTCCTCAGAAGAGGCAATACACCCAGAGAGCCGATGCCTTAACATCCATGCAGATGCATGCATGATGTTCTTGTCAAACTTAAAATCATGCTGCCTCCTTTCTGAAGCACCACAGCATCTGCTAATAGCAGGGGGTGGGGCACCTATCAATGCGAAAAGGGAGAATACATGAGATGGTTGAGGCTACACTCCATGGTTTTTGGTTCATGACCCAGAAAATAGCACTGCTCAGACTACTAATTGTGAGCAGACCCTTTAAAGGATAGTGGTTTGTTGGTATAATTTCTCAATTTGCACTCTGAGCAGGGGGAATAGAGGCTTTGCCACCTTTGACGGCCATCCAGAATTCTTACACCCCAGTTATATTGTAAATACCATTAAGTTGCCTTTAGGTTGGTCCATTTTCACAGATGGGAACACTTGTATAATTCCTTGCTCATGTTGGATGAATGAATTATGCCCACATTTTTATATTGGTAAGATACGTTGTTGTAAAACCTTAACTCTTGTGCAAACCACAAATAAACTAGAAAACAGCTCTTAATATTTAGGTGAGATCATTCTGGGGCTTTTTTCATATAAACTTTTTTAGTTTTTATTCCATCTCCAGGAGAGGGACAGTCGAGTATGGACCAAATTCTGGCAAAAACGCACCAGACACTACCGGACAATGGAGAGAAGTCAGCACAAAGCAAGCTCTGCAAACAGGTGTTGTATTAGATATTGCTTCAGATTTTAATTGGAGTGTAAAGTAAAACTGTTGTCTCAAATGTGATGTAAGAGGTAAATCTCTTCTATGGAGAAAGATTACTGTGGAGAGGAAAAGAAAAATAAATATAGCCCAGTCTGTGTCTCATGTTCTACAATTGGTACAAATGTTTTTGGTTTTATATATATATATATATCTCATGACTTTTATATTGAGATGAATACATTTGTTTACAGTCTCAAATTTAATATGTATTTAAAAGTATTGAATCTATTTGTGGATCATGTCACTTGCCTTTTTTCTGTGATGTGTTTTTTTTCATTGTGGGTTTTTGGACTTAAACACTTTTTGCATTTCAAATGAGCAAGCTTAAAGAGCACAAATTAAACATTTACTGTTTGCTATTGATAGAAAGGTGTCAGAAAACTTTGACTGCTCTAAGGCTATGCAAACAACAAAACAAAGTGCCCATGCTGACCCCTACCTGCTGCTGAAATCACTGACGTGTGTGTGCATCAGAACTGGACCATGGAGCAATGGAAGGGCCAATAACTCTTAGTGCACTTGTTACAGAAAACATTGCTTGAACAAAGCTAAATGATGAAATATACAGATTTCAACTGTAATAATCTTCTTCCATTTAATTAAATCCTTTTTAGCTGTCCAAAGGAAGTGGTGATGAGAGTGAATGTGTTATGGAAGAGCTACAAGACAAGATGGAGAGAAGTCCTAAACATCCAATGAAAAAGATTGTTGAGCCCAACAAAATCACCCTGGAATCAGAAAGAAAGTCAGAATTCAAAACAAGTTGTAATAAATCTGAAAGAATAATGAATAAATCCAGAGAAATCGAAGTGTGTTCAAAAAGAATCCCTGAGCCAACCGGAAAAGCTAGACGCAGAAGATCAAGGGAACCTTTCAAGTGCCAGGAGTGTGGCAAAACGTATTTGTTATTTGGATGGCTGGAAACCCATGTGAGGATGCACCAAAGAGAGAAGATGCTGAAGAAGAACCCAAAACATGAGGAGATTGTTGTGGATGGACCTAGACAAAAGCGAATGAAAATGGAGATAGAGAGTCTAGCGGAAGAGATTATGATGGAAAGGAGGCAAAACAAAAACTTGGAGCTCGTAGAGAGGCAGCATAGCTTTAACAACATAGGGCCAACAAGGAACCCACAAAAAACTGAAAAGGTAGGTTTGTCTGTTGCTCTATAAAATAATCAATATAATTTTACTAAAGTATGAAATATTTTACTAAACCTTTTTTTTTTTTTAAATAACCATTTATTGCAAGTAAATATACATTAGGGTTGAGATTGTATCCATCTGTACTTCAAGGGATCAGTAATAAAAAAAAAAAAGACGTATTTGTGATTTAAGATTTATTGTATGGTTTATTTAAATTTCCATTTTTTTGGACAATTTTCTGCTCACAATTTCAGATGCCGCAAGATTATCCTAACACCAAGAAATATACAGTTAAAAAAGAACAAGATGGAGGAAATGGGTTTTATTCCTGTCCCTTCTGTGATAAAGTCTTTCGAAGAGCAGTGATGCTGATGGTGCATATGCAGATCCACTTGAATGAGAAACCATGCTCCCACCAACCACCTAAAGAACATGTTTACAGTGACCGAACAAGGGCTGGAGTTGCCAAACTCTTTAGCAAGGAGGTAGGAGAAAGGCTGTGAAACACATAAGCAAAAGACTACATGTCACAGTGACACCACTGAGAAATGAGTTTTTTTTTGTTGTTGTTATTTTTAAATAATAAATAAAATTGTTGCCACTGTCCAAAACTAGGATTAGAGTGGAACGTGTAATACATTCAGATGTTTATTGAATAATTGTGTGCTGTATTAAAAGCAAACAAACAAAAAAAAAAACGAAATCACTTCAATGCTTTGTGATGTCACCACATACATCAGTCTGGAATAAAGATTGCTTCCTTTGTTCACTGCCACGAATGAGTTATTAGTGTAAGACATGCTACGTTGTACATTGTAAAATGACAAATAATTGAAAATTACATTAATTAAAATGATCAAATTTTCTTTTCGTAGGCTGAAAGAAAAGTCAGTGATGAAAGGGAAAAGGATGGAAAACTCACATTTTCTAGGAATAAGACTTCTCCAGTGTCCCAAGATGATCATACAAGTGTTGGTAGAAATTTAAGCCTACTACCTCTGCAGTCAAATAATGCTGCTTCCAGCCACAGCTTGAATCATCAAAGAACTGATTCAGAGCCACTCGTCCATGCCTTAAGCCACTCTAGGTTGCAGCCTAGAATTGTTCTACAACGAGTTATTCCAAAATCCAAGACCTGGGATCCTTGTGGAGAGGATGACATTAGATCAGTCGGTTCTGAAGCTAGTGTCATCTCTGACAAAAAAGCAGTGGATGCTGCTACTGAAAATGCTGTGTTTAACTCAGGGAAGTGCCATCTTTCTCAAACCCTGCTTGAAAACATGAATGCTTGTTATGATAGCCAGAATGGTACGCCTGGTTTACAGTCTACTGTTATATCTGAGACAGACGATCCAGATATTCTTTTTGTTAGGTTAGATTTGGATGGTAAGTCTTGTGAAAATACATCCTACCCTGAAAATGTGCTTGGATACATACCAGCAGGGGACCAGCAGACCACAGAACACTATGACGGGAGAATAAGAGACAGACTTGAACCAGAGCTGGTTGCAGTAGAAACTGAAAAATCAGGAGCCCCTGTTTGTGACATCTCAAGTATAACTGAACAAACAGAATCTGGTTTCAATGTCTCCCTATCCTCCGAGTCTGAAATTGGCAACATAGATCAATGCATTGCTGATGTACCTCCAACAACAGTTTCAGAATTGAACTCCTCTGAATCCTACTTCATTCCTTCCATGCCGCAAGTAGCTGAGCCAGAGCCAGTCTGTATGAACATCTCTGATACAAATCATGGCGATGATGATGATGACAAAAGTAACTGCCATCATAAATCCAATAACCTTGATGACAAGGAAACATACACAAGAAGTAAAATTCAGATTGGACACTTGAGTATGAAAGACACCACCACAAACGAGTTGGCCCAAATTTCTCCCAGTGTGGAACCACTGAATGGCACTTTATGTTGTGATACACAAGACCAAGCCAGAGATCACACTGCACCTGAAATATTGGCAGATACAGAAACAGATGACAGTTCTCTCCCCAGTTCTTCACAAAAATCTCCTGACCCTGCCTCAGATGTTGTGACTATAACAGATATAACAAAGGAACAAAACGCACGTGATGGCCCTCCAGCTAACTGACAGGAGATGGTAGATAGCGCCGACCAATTCCAAGGTCCATAAGAGCACATCTACATGTATGATGTGGTTTAATATTTGGTAAAAGCTGTTCATAATATACCCTTATTCATACTTTCATACTAATTTTGTTCCAGAATCTGTAATTGACAGTGCACAAAACAACTGATTCTGAAAGGGGAAGGCCTCTAAATTGAACCAGGTTGTTCTCTAGTTTTGTATAGTAGTTTTATTGTTATTTTCCACACTTGGTATGTTTGTTGTGTTTTATAAGGACTGTTTTTGTTTTGCTGTGAGCATCCTTTTAAAGACTGTAGAAGTTATTGGCTGTAATTTTCTGATAATCCAAATGAACAGACTCTGGTGTTTAAAGTTCCTTGTAAAACAGCAAAATCCTCAGGCATTAATAAAAAAATGTTCACACCAATCTATGTTTATTTTAGGTCAAGGATTTTTTTTTTCCAAACTTGTGCCATAAAGGATTTCTTTGACCAAAACCTGGTTCAAATTAAAAAATTTCAGAACACATAAAAACCAATTAAAACCAAGAATCTGCTGAGTGCGAACCTTTCTTGCAAATCTTATCCTCAACTAACAAACGTAAATACTTTTTCTTTTTAACTGACCAGCTTGAGTGTATTATTTAAAAAAAATATAGATGACAAAAAATATAATAATAATTCAGACAGGCACACAGAATCACTTGGTGCAAGGCAGGAACACACCCTGGAAGGGGTGCCAGTTTTTGCAGGGTGACACACACACACACACACACACACACACCCCTATGAACACTTTTGAGTCACCAGTCCATGTACCAACGTGTGTTTTTGGACCGTGGGAGGAAACCGGAGCACCCGGAGGAAACCCACACCGACACAGGAAAAACACACCAAACTCCTCATAGACAGTCACCCGGAGCAGGGATTGAACCCACAACCCCTGGAGCTGTGTGAAAGCGACACTACCTGTTGTGCCACCATGCCCCAATGTTGCAGCCACTTTATTTTAAATTATACTTTTTAAAAATTCAAATACCAAGGACTGCAAATAAATTTTCTGCCTATTCTTTGTTTAAGCCTTATAAATCTTTAGCTACTCAACAATGCATGGTGGACACTGATTCCTTCTATTAATGAAAATGCTTAGCAGACTGAACTGTACTGCTGGAAGGCCAGTCAAGTACACCAGCTTTGTCTATAAAACCATGGAGTTGTATCACATGCAGAAGTAGATCTGACACTTTTTGCTGAAATAACCATAGATTTTGGGAAAAATATTACACTGATTGCAGCATATCTGTGAAATCCAAATATATACTTCCACATCAATTGTATGTGGTAGTCGCCAATGTCTAATGACATACGTGTATCTCCAAAAATAGTAACATTACAGGAGAGGGAAAATTCTTAACCATTAATGGAAATCAATGTAAAAAATAAAATATTTAAGTAATTTCAGAGAATTTCTAATGATCCATTCGTCATTTTTTTACACAATGTTAAGAACAGTTCCTGTGTTTTTCATTGGAAAGCAATGATATAATCCTCCATGCCCTGGACGCTGATGCGCAAGTCCTTACAGGGCCTGATTCTCTTAGTTCCTGCTTATTGTATGCCTTTAATTCATCTGCATTTCTTGGAATGTTTCTAAACTGTAATGTAAATTTCTAGAAGTTTGTTGCATCTGTCCCAACTTTGTTGGAATGTGTTACAGGCATCAAATTCAAAAATTGATTTTATTATGTGAATATAAACAAATTAGTCAGTATAAACATTGGAACTCTTTGTGAGCAATACTTGTTTTACTTGAATTTAACAGTAAATCCCAATTTTGTACAAAATTAATCTCCAGAATGTCAATCCACAAACAAATTTTTTTAAATCATAACATTGTAACATTGTAAATCAGTTACATGTAACGCCAAACTAGAACATCTTGGTTCAGAATATATAATGCTTGTTTCAGTGCAACAAAAACAATTTCTAATTTAAAAATCTTCACATCTACGTATTAACTAGCTGTCTGAGCTACAATAAACCAGAAACCAGTAATAGTGAAAACAGATGCATCTCCTGTCACTCATTCCTTCTAGGAGATTTCTAAACACACTTGGAGGAGAATACTTTGAGTCAATTCAGTTAAATCACCCTACAAATTATTGCATTTTCTTGCATCATACTGAATAATGAGAGGAAGATGAAGGGTAAAATTGCTGATGCAAAGAAATTAAGAACAGTTATGAAGGCACCAATGCATTGATGGAGATCCTACTCAACATTGCCTAGATTTAGGGTTAATATTTTTATGATTGAGCCACTCTGGAGCACCCAAATAATAATATGTTTAAATATGTTCTTTCAATTTACCTTGTTTTTACCTTCATTTTTATGTTCCATATAAAGCCAACAAAAGTGGATAATAATCTTTCAGATGAAAACAAAAGTACATTGCAGAACACCAAAACGCACACCTGTCATCACTGCAGTGCAGCCTTCTGCAGTGCATTTCACCTACGCAGACATGTGTACACTCACACAGGTCAGTAAGTATATATGCAGTTGTAAGTTTCTCTTCTCCAACACGTGTTGTAATATTTCCAGATTTATGTCAATGAAATTGCATATTATGTTGTTTAGAGTCAGATTTTGATCTTTTGCAGGTGAAAGGCCTTACTGGTGCAGGCAGTGTAACTTGGGCTTTATTCAGAAATATCGATTTCGAAACCACATGGCCCGTCATGGTGAATACAAGTTAACTTGTCTTTAAATGTGCTTTTGCACTTGCCTTGGTTGATAAGGCGCAATCAGGTTTTTTTGTTTTGTTTTTGTTTTTTTTGTCTTGTCCATTCACAGGTATGTACACTGTAATCTGTATTAATCTTTGCATATTTTTGAAGATACAACTAAGGAAAACATCCACGTGTACTTATGTGTAACTGAAATTAACTGAAGCAAATGGAAAATATTCCCTTTTAAACCTATGCTGTTGTACAAACTGCAAATAAACTAGAGAACAACCCTCAATATTGAAACAGATGTTAGAAAGTGTCTCACAGTGATATGTTTTTTAAATTATTAAACTTATGTTGCTCTATCTACAGGAAACACACTGTTAAGACTGGACCAAATTCTGGCAAAAAATCAACAGATACTGTCAGTCAATAGAGAAAACCCAGCACAGAGCTAGCTCTGCAAACAGGTGACTCTTGATTTTTTAATAGTGAAACCAGTCTCAAATGTGATATGAACTAAAACTGTTTGCTGGAGTTATTTCAAGGTAAATAATTTTCCAGTTTCAAGTCGTCTACAGCAAACACTATGGAGGCCCCCTGAGTCACATCACAACAACATTTACAAAGCATTGAAAAAAATGCTGTATTGGAGAATAGCTCACACCGGACATGCCCCCAGCCGCAAGGAGCACTGTATATTTCGACATTGTAAAAAAAAAAAAAAAAAGCCTTAGCAAAGCAAGAAACATCCTGAAGTCAATAATGGAGAGAAGCGATGGATAGAAGTTTGGATACCAGAAAGCTTACTCTTCTTCAGTGTTTTCCATACTACATAGCTATGAAATATGAAGTGATATTACTGTATAGTTTTTAAGTAAATGGCATCCAAAATCCCCAAAGTTTTTAATGGTTGGTCAAGTTCCATGCTCCATAAAAGGTTTATTTCTAATAAGTAGTCCATACAACCATCAGAAATAAGTTGAGTGTTTTAAATACTATGTACCAATGCAGTGTTTGTTTTTTTATGTATTTGTGTTCTCTTCAATGCTGTTGTGTTCTGAGTTTATGCATCGTTTTTTTTTTCAGTGCAGCATTTTATGTATTTGTGTTCTATTTAATGCTGTTGTGTTCTGAGTTTTTGTTTGCTTTGTAAACGTAGTTATGTGACTCAGGGGGCCACCATAGAACACAACGTCATCTACATAAGCTCCCACTGAATACCCCATTTTTACAAAAAATATTTAGGTGTTTACTGTCATGTAAGTTGGCTCTTTCTGTTTCAGAGACAGGAAACCTGAGGATATTCTGCTGGGGAATGACTGCAAAATATAGACTGTCTGAACTGCTGCTAAGTGCTTAGTGTCAGTTGCAACCGTTTGTGGTTTTTCATTAGATATTTTTGTTTTATCAATTCAGATTAATTTCTAGTTTATTTTTTATTTTATGTATTGAGTAATCTGATTCTTCTTAACAGAGGAAAATACTCCTGAACACAGTAAATCAAGGCCTATTCATTCATTTGATTGATATTTGATGCCAAACACCTAAATTGATGCATAAATTAAGTATTTCAGATATGAGTAATTATGAGATGAGAGGATTGCAGTTATAGTTCAGATATTAAATGGTCGACTTAACAGGAAGAGTGCTGCCAAGCCAGCTGTTGACCAATGTTGTTTTATTTTTTACATTATACCTACACATGCTTTCTGAAACTTTGTGAAAAGTGGGAACATTAACTAATTTAAGAATCTTTACCAAACAAAAGTACTTTTTAAACAGTGTTCTGATATTTACAAAAGTGCCAAAAACACACACACCTAAAAATATATTACTCTAAATTGTGTCTATATATGAATGTCTTTACCTGTAGGAGGTTTTATGACATCCCATTCTAAATCCATAGCCATTAATTTGTAGTTGGTCCCCCTTTTGCAGCTATAAAATCTTCCACTCTGGGAAGGCTTTTTACAAAATTATGGACTGTGACTGTGGGAGTTTTGCCCATTTATACAGAAGAGCATTTGATGTTGAGTAAGATGGTCTGCTTCACAATCTCTGTTCTAGTTCATCCCAAATGCGTTTGATGGGGTTGCTTGTCTTTTCTAATTGCACTGAAAAATGAAGAGTTTGCATTGGCCTGTGCGGGTTGTTTGTAATGAAATTTTAACTTGGCACAATTTACACTCTGCCTTTGAATTGTCTGTCACATTAAAATTTGTCCAAATTTTACTGTTTCCTGTTTCCTGTTTTTCTTCACCTTTCTAGTCTGTCTGACTATATTTCATGAGAAAACTTTGCAGGAGACTCTTCCTCCTTCCTGTTTGTGTGCTCACTGTGTTTCTAACTCCTTCTCCCACCTGCTCATTGTAGACAGTGATGCCGTCACACATCTTGAGCAATCCCATGCAGCGTTCAAATTTATTTAAATAGTGCCTTAGGCAGAATGAGCTTGGAGGCCTTAAGTGGGTTGTAAGCACATGGTAGTACAAGTTAAAATGCTAGCTTTCACCATTCATTGAGCCAAGCATTGAGATGACACAAGTTAAGCTCTGAGCAAAAGTACCCAAAAGACAGGGCTGATTAGATTGTCTAAAGCTTCTAGTGCATTCTATATGTCTGAGGTGTTGTTGGGCAATCAGGAGGAGGCGTAATCCTAGGTGTAGTAATCCGGCTAGAGTGGCTGGTAGGCGATTCAGATGGGAACACAAAGTAGACATTACCCTACTATTCCAAGAGTTGTGTTGTGTGTCAGTGAGAAAACAGGGCATCACGTTTGTGTGTATGTCTGCTGTATTTCACCCTAATCTATTTTCACCCTAAGCAACATCCTTATGTCTCCTTATAAAGGATTCCCCTGGGGCGGAAGTCTGCCCCAACATTCCAACATTCATGTGGTCTTTCACATGCAGCAAGCTGAAGTGTGTGCTTCTCCATTGGAGAAGTTTGTGTGTCAGCTTGTGAAGTTGAAGGAAGCACATGCATCCCTGGCTGCTTATATATGACCTCCCTGTCCACAACCTCCCTATCCACCAACAGAGTGGATGCCAACAGGCCTAAGAGATGAAGATATGTTCTAAACCGGACAGACTGGCCCCTGTGGAAAAGAGACACGCAGTGTCTGAATGACACAGTACTCAATACTGAGAGCATGGTGTGGAATGAGATGGAGTTTAGATTCAGGCTCAGGTTAGTTACCTCCTGGCTGGGGGCGAAACAGCTCTTGGTGTGTTTTATATTGAATCCTAGGTTGGAGATGTGGGACACCAGAATTGGTATCTCTCTCTCACCATGAGCCTGAGAAGGGGGAACCGAGTAGAAAATTATCATTATAGGCTGAAATTCTAAAAGTCCACTCCCCATAGAGGTGTTAGTGCAGCCACAATACACTTGGTAAAGATGTGCAGAGCCAGACTGAATCCTAACTGGACTGTTAAGCCACTTGTAACCTCATATTTTCAGAGCTGGGTGGATGCCTATGTGAAGGTAAACATCTTTACATTTGATTGATGTGAACCAGCCTCCAAAAAGTATGGAACAGCATTGAAAGCGTGGCAAGTCACTTTTCCTCAGAGGAGGGGAGATACTTCCAAACCAGGGTTGTGGAACTGCTGGTCTGCTTTGCTTTGGACAGTGCCACAAGAGATGCAGAGCATGACAATCAAGATTTCCTCCCATGCTAAAACAACCATGATTTGATCACACAGCTTGGCATAACTAGATCTAGCTGAGCCCCCAGCTCTTTCAGTAGCTCAGCCTGGTAACTGCAGAACAACAAGTCATTCAGAACTTTATCCACTAGTGCAGAAGATTGGGCCAAAGGATTGGCATGTCTCAACAGGTCGGAGACATCTGTTAATTGGTGCTAGGCAAATCAATTGACCTAGACACAGGCTGCGTCAAAATGGTGTCGCACTCCTCCTTGGACTTGTGGATGAGGTGATGGGCAAGAGAATGTGCATCATTGTTATCCTCTTTCAGATTTCCTCTTTGGAGAATCCACATCAATAATCTCCTCTAAATAATAAGCCATGGCCCTGGATTTTCAAGAAGGGTGGGAAGGAGTCTCCCACATCAGAAGAGAGTCAGAAATTGCTGTGGAGAAAGCATTGATGCAAAGCCTCTTTTCTGACATACCACAGCAGTTGTTGCAGTTTCTGTCTGAGAGATTGCTTCCTAGGCAGGGAGGACAACAATGCATGAACTGCACAGTGGGTGCAGAGGCCAAGGTGACAAACTGCCAAGCAGAAATGGGCCATTCATTCATTGTCTGTAACCCCCCCCATCCAATTCAGGGTCACGGTGGGTCTGGAGCCTACCCGGAATCACGGGGGGCAAGGCAGGAACAAATACGGGAGGGGGCACCAGTTCTTCGCAGGGTGACACACATTCACAAATTCAAATCTATGAACACCCTTGAGTAGTCAATCCAACTAAAAATGTGTTTTTGGACTGTGGGACAAAACCCATGCAGATAAGGGAAGAACACATTAAACTACTCGCAGACAGTCACCCGGAGCGGGGCTCGAACCCAAAAACCCCAGGACCCTGGAGCTGCGTGACAGCAACACTACCTGTTGCACCACCGTGCGGTCCAAGGTGCACACACAAAAAATGCTCATCAGTGACAAAAAGAAAAACATCCATAAAGCAATCAGGATAAAATATGCTAAAAGTGAGAACTTGGACAAGAAACTTAAGCAAACACACATTCGGCAAATGATGTCTGAATCTGTCTTGCTGGGTTCAGACAAATATTTCAAGCTGTAGTAGCCCAAAATCTGTCTACATTTATTTTGGAGGTCAAAGTAGCCATATCCAATAATTTGAAGGTCTTTTTGGGTATGTAGTAAAATTTGTTTAGTAGTTATTAGCTGTGTAAAAACGGTGTCATGTAAAAGAACAGTGTAAATATAAAGAATTAAAATCCTACCTGAATCTTGCTGTGGTTGTCAGAGCCTCTCCTGTGCAGTGGGCGGCAGTGCAGCTTTGAATTGTGTCACATTGTGTTCATCTATTGAGTCACCGAATGAGTAACGCTAAAGACAGGGACGCGGTAAACAGCGCATGAAGACATATATTTTCAAGAATACAAATAAACTTCAGTTCATTTGAAGTTGAGTAAAATGACCAAACTAGACCGTTTAAACTCGTTCCTGTCCGAGAGACTGTCTGCGGCACTGAATGAGATCATTTTCACAGTAAACATGACGATGAAGGAGTACGAGGAGGAAACGGCTCGGATACGAAAAGAAAATTATCATCTAAAGGAACTGTTAAAGATTAAAATTACAGAATGCAGTGTTACAGAAGAAACCACAGGTAAGTTTAATGAAAGTTGTTTAATGAACACGACTTGGGGAGCTAAAATGTAACCTATCGCGATATTTTAAAGCATCGCCATAACGTTACAGGTAAATATCGCGATATTTTATTGTCGTTATTTTAAAATAATTTCACAATTAAAACGGCCTTATGAATTCCTGGCTACAGTGTTTGTCTTTTACATACTATCCTGCGTTTAATCCAGTTATTCGGCACAACTTAAACTTTGCTTTCTCACTAATGAAATTACTTTTTGTTTAAAGACACCCTACATTTCATATTGTGTTTTACCATGTTAACATGTATCTTTTTTTATCATGAGTGAAATAATGGCTGAAAATTTCAGCTTTGATACTGTGTACAGCAAGCAAATTCAGAAACCATGGTTTATTATGCCATGAACCTATGAAACCAATCTTGTCACCTTGTGGACTGTGGGCCAGTTGTGGAATGGTAATTCGAGATTTCCATGTGGGGACTCTATTATTATATTGCATATTCAAGCATCCACACATATTAAACTAAGAAGTATGTGCTGAGATATATTAAACCACTAAAGAATTATAGGTATTTCTGGACTAAATAACATGTAAATATGTCATTCCAATGGACAGGAATGAGATTTTCGGGGGTTTAAAATAATATGCTAATGCATCAGAGTCAGTGATGTGACCCAATCTCCAAGCAGAGCACACACACACACACACACACAAATACAGAACAGGAACTAAATATGAATGCCTAAAATGTAACTAATTACATATTCAGTAAACAATACAAATCCAATTTGGTGTTATGCAGTAAGTATCTGCTTGAGTAAATGAAACAAAATTCTAGTTATTTGTTGCTTTCTGAAGCATGCAGACTGATTTATCTCATCCTTGTTAGGTGTGGTCAGCTCAGCTTTGCCCTCTGGACAACAAGACTGCAACTCAAACTCAGAGCTGGAGTCCGAATCCCAGGAGAGTCAGACTGAACCTCAGAGACTGAAAGAAGAAAACTGGAAAATTAAAAAAGAGCAACCTTCTTACTCCACAGATACTCACTTTGAGCCTGAAGCGAGGCAAACCTTTGAAAAACAAACAGACTTCCCAGAAGATTCTGTGCAATGTAGCTCTCTCTTAAACACACAGACTGATGACCAAGAGATGACAGACTATGAATTTCCAGCAAAGATCAAAATAGAGTCAGTGAACACCGATATCATGGACAATGCAGATGCAAGCACGCTTAGCTGGTCTCCACACAACTGGGACGTGATTTCGGAAAACAGTGACCAGAGAAGGACACAGCATGTATTGAGTCAACAGCCATACAACTTTGAAGATACACACTCTGTAGAGTCTGCCTCCCAAAACAGGCCTGTAGAGTTTCGAGCTGCATTCAGTTACTCAAACCGAATTATATGCAATAACACACTGCACTGTACCAGCAAACACTGTGAAATGCAGAAGAGAACCATAGCGAAATCAAGCCCAGTATGGAAGTATTTCTCTCTAAAAGAGGGAGACTGCAGTAAGGCTGTGTGTCTCATGTGCAAGGCAGTGATATCTCGGGGTGTTAAAGAATATACAACGTCAGCACTTTTAAAACATCTCCGTATGAAACATGGGAAGTGTTGATGTTTGACCTTTCTTTTTAGTTTCTTTTTTTCTTTGCTTGCAGTGATTTTACCAGCTTTAAAATTAGTATAGATTTACCACGGTGCTAACCTGAAGGCTAGAAAACTCCTTTATTTGTTAGTTACCTGTTAATACCAGTGCAAAATTTATAAAGCTTATTTATGACAACCAGTGGTTAAGGGTTGTTTTGGTGGAAGGACATATTTGTCAAAATGTTTCTTGCATCATTACTTCAAATAACAATACGTAGGGGTGGTCTCTGTTGTCATCATCATGGGAAATGTAAACATCCCAGCCAAATTACTGCATTGTTGTTTTTCTAATTAAAAACAACAAAAATCACACACATTAAACGTTTTCTCTACACTCAAATGTTTTGGGAAATCTAATAACATATTAAATAAATTTATTAAATAAACTAATTTGACCAGGAGGCTTGCAAATGACTGTATGTTTTTAGTATTTTTAATGAGGAATATCATACCCGTTACACAATATTTAGTCAAGGTTATGTTTTTATAAGTTAAACTATTTATTTAAGTGAATTTGGGGTTATGTGCAGTTTGAAGAATAGTTAGCAGATCTACTAATTTATTGTGCTCTTTATTTATTATTTATATTTCTAATTGAAATACTTTCTCCTCAGAAGCTCAGTCTTTAGGTTTGAATATTAAAAATTTACATAGGGACTGTAGCTTTGGCCTTCCATGCTATTGTTCATGCCCACTACTGAAATAAAATAACCAGCCCAGTTACTATTTTGGAATTCATATTGTGCTATAACATTATTGTGTCTGAGTCTTTTCTTTGAACTGTTTTTCTTCATTAAACATTTTAAAATGTTCATTTTAACATTCATGACTTCATTTTGTACTTTATATTTTCAGTTCCTACACACACAGTGGCAGAAGAACTGTCAGGATTTGTACAGTTTTGCATAAAGTTATGAGGTCGGGCTTTTTGTGGCCAGGGTTACAGCAGTCATGGTCCTCCTAAGACTATGAAATTAATCACGGACTCACTTCTCAAATGGCATTGCTATCCTTAGTTTGTTAGCAAATGAAAATGTTTTTACCTGCCTCACATATAGAGACTAGTGACCTTGGATCACATGGGCTGACTAGGTGTCACAACTCTGCATCTATATTGTAAATTGTAACCAGGAGTCAGGTCTGCAAAGCATATACAGACATTTATTCACTAACCAATGTTTTAGCATCATGTGAATTTTTATTTAACTTAAAGGACAGTTATAACATTAGATAATTTTACCTTACAGTTTCATGAATACAGCTCTCAGACTGTACAGTGTTTTTGGTCATTGAGGGCCAGATTAATTGTACCACAGGAATTTTGGAGAATAGGTTCAAGTGAATAGTGATTGTCTAGGACAGATTATCATTGCCAAATGGTTGAGTAAATCTATGAACCTCAAACATTTATTACATTTGAATGAATGGCTGAAGAAACTATTTACAGCGTAGTGCAGTATACAGCATGTAAAACAATGTATCAAGGTTGAAATTTGTTCACCCATAAAATATTATTATAATTGACTCTCAGTTTCCATAGTAATGCAGTAGTACAGGTTTCCATTTGATGCATTAATGCATTTATAGAAGGGAAATGACTTTCTGCTTAAAACAATAATTAAGATGTAGAGAAAATATTACACGTTGCAGCCCTGATTCCTAGGAACACCATTTATTATTTCCAAGCTTCTGCCGAACGCAGCATTTCACATGAAATATCACTGCATGACAGGGACTGAACTATGGACCAAATAAAAAATTCCTTTTAATCGTTGGACACTTACGGACAACATTGTTATTGCCCAACCTCTAAGAACGACTTGTAACAACATTAAATACATGGAAGTTTCCTTAATAATGATGCCAGCGATTCTGTCTACAGAAAGCTTGGCATGGATAATTATTTTTGTAGCTGAGACTTAAAGCTGAAAGAGGCACATCTGCTGTAGTAAGTAATGCTCTGACTGCATGCAGAGTAGTTAATGACAGCTCTGAATAAAATAACCGCTGTTTTGTGAAATGGCTTCCATATCTGTCTTTTTTTTCCTTTTAAAAATCTTTACACCGATGGTATGTTTAAACACTATTTCCTTTTTGTTTTTGGTGATAGACATGGTTTTAACTATGAACATAGTGTTGGCACAAAGTGTCGCTGTCCTGATGCCTTTAATCCGTTAGTGTTGTTCTGAATTGAAAAAATAAAAGAGATGATAATTTGAAAGAAATAGAAATCCGCACTCTGAAAACTTAGTCTTCAAATATTTATGACTTGATGAAGCCTAAGGGTGAAATGTCAACTTTGAGTCTGCTCTTGGTGAGTTGCCAAGTGGATTTATTTATTTATTTATTTAAATGTTTGAAGACTAGGCTTTGAGAGTGTTATGTTCTTTTTTTATTTTCATTTTTTCTTGAGTTTTAAGGCTTTTTTGAAGCCTAAGGCTGAAACATCAACTATGAGTCTGCTCTTGGTGAGCTAGCCAAGTTTTTTATTTATTTTGTTTTTGTGTGTGTACTAAAATAAATTTTTGAAGACTAGGTTCTGAGAGTGTGATCTTCTTCTTTTATTTTTATTTTTATTTTTTTATTTTGAAGACTTTCTTGACGTCTGCTCACCAGAAAACAGCTTGATACATCAGAGGCTTGTATATATTAAGCCAGCGATCAGCCCCATTTTTGGAGGTTAGGAAATAAGGCAAAGGAGGACTCAGGGATGGGTGACATCAGCACCAGCATAACTAGTAAGTAGCTAATGAATAATATTTATATGTCTTTTATTTATTTATGCTAATAGACTAAATTGTGAATATAGCTGTATAATTAAGAATCAAGACTAGGGATGCCCAATGTTTTGGATTTGCTTTTTTGTACCGGTACTGAGTGTTTTTCTGACTTGTTCACAGTCATGTGGTCTCCTTCATGGCATTAAACTTATGTGAAGGGATTTTTATTGTTTATGTTGTTGTTGTTTTTCCTACTGTGTATGTTTACATACACTAGGGGGCAGTGTCGCCGTGTACTTTGAAAGACTTCAAATGAGGAAACCCCAGCAAAACCTGTCAAATAGCAATTAATATAATACACGTTATATTGTAAACGTGTTAAAGTTTCAAAGCATACAGTACCCTCCCCATTATCAATAGTGTAATATGGACTAGAGAGGTTAACTTGTATAATTCAAAGAGTCACAGATGGGGAAACTAGGGGATTCAAAGGAGTGAAACAGAAACCAGTAGTGCTCTGTTGTATGCTCTGTTGCAGAATATTACAGAATTAAAAGAAATGACGTAACACATTTAATTTTTAGAACAATGCATTCCAGTTGTATTTCCAAATTGTACATAAACACTTCATATAAATGCAGTAATCACTGTTCCTCAAGAATACAACACTCAATAAATATCAAGAGAACACAGCAATGTAAACTCACTCTTGCACCGTCGGGCATGCAGACACATTCCCAGGACGCTGCACATGTAAACATATCAGTCCAAAACTTTAGAAATCAACTAGCATGAATATATTAGCATGGCTGTAAAACCCATAAAAATAACAGTAGCAAATGGAAATTCAAAACCGCAAGATTCACAGCCCTGGAAAACATTGCCGGGTCAGGCTAAAAATGCTGTAAACATTTCTTCATGCTACAAAAAAATAAATAAATAAATGAAGTCAGTCTTCATCATACGACGGGACTGGTGTTTATAAAGTATCTCAGCGTAGCATCACTGATCCGGTTTTGAATGAATCTATTGTTGATTCATCATTCTTTTATAGCCAATTTTTTGTTAAGTTAAATAGTGTAGGTTCGGTTTCTGGGAAAAATATCAAGTCTAGTCCTGGGCTACATTTTCCCTTAAATGGTGTTTCTCCATTCAAGACGGTTTGTAGACCAGGACTAGGGCTAGTCCCCCTATACAGCAAATCAACCCATAGAATTTCCTTCATTTTAAACAATATTTACATTATTTTCTTTGCCTTGAAATCTTATTCAAGCTCCCAGCCTGTCCTGTGAAAAATCAGTTGTGGAAGGAGCATCGATATGTGAATTCTGAAAGACGCCCTAGATCCAAGCACATCTGAGATACTTTACTGACTAAAAATCCAGGTCTTTAGTTTTTACATTCTGTATCCTAAACCAGCCCACACTGGTCAAAACACTGGCTCTTATTGTTCCATGGCAATACTGTATGGTACAAAGTATAAATGAGTTTACGACAGGCACATGGCATGTTTCCTCAAAGTCTGTTGATGTACTGCATGCCTCTTCTCAGCTCTGGCCAGAAGCAGAGGTTACTGAAGCATTAAACAGCAAAATGCATTTTCTACAGCAATCAGTCAGGAGGATAGTGCTACATGGGGAACTATGAGGATTTTAATTCACTCTGATGTTACAAAAATGTGTATAAAACGTGCAGCAATGAAAGAGAGAGGGAGAGGAAGAAGGGTGGTCCATCAGGGTCAAGAGGCAACTGTTAGCCCAGCCATCAACCTCTTGTACTAAGAATACAAGTGGGTAATACATTTAGCAACACAGAATTTGTGCATCTTTGATATTTTACATTTCCATTCAAATTAATTTCATTAATTAATCACAGCAGTGATTATTTAGTCCTGGTCCAACTGTCTTGCAACTTCTAGTGTTTTCCATTCTCTAGCACACAAGATCCAACTAATCAGCTAACTATCTAGCCCTTCCTGAGTGGATGTGTGAGAAGAAAACACTAAAATATGCAGCACAGAGGTATTTCTTTAAAAAAAAAAGTTCCCTGGTTCTTGTCTCTTAAAGACTTTATAATGTGGACAGAGGTCTTGTAAATTATACACCAATACACATCTCATTTAAAATAATGTTGAAAAAGATAATATAACACTTGATCTCTGGGCCTAATTCAGTAATTTATATATAATGTTGATGCCTGAACAAAATCCTAAATTTGGAAAGGAAACAACACTTTAAATTGTCAATTATAATTTTGGACAATTTTTCTTTGGCATGTTCATCACAGGGGCAGCACAGTGGTGCAACAGGCATTGTCACTGTCACATAGCTCCACGGTTCTGTGGTTGTGTGGGTCATGGTCTGTGAGAAGTGTATGTCATGTCACACCCGTGTTTGGTTTCCCCCTTGAGTGCTGTGGTTTCTTCCCACAATCCAAACACACTTTGTTAGGTGCAGTAGTGTCCATGTTTGTGAATGTATGAGTGACAGTTTGAGTGTGAGCTGCCCTGCATTGCGCCCGATGATTGCTTTTTCCATAAAAAAGAATCAAGTTATTAGCTATCTGAAATTTAGCTTGTGATATGTGAAAATACATTGTTTTACACTTTATTAGACTGGACGTTTTCTGATAGTAAACATAATGCATACTATATATTTCCAATACCAATTCTAATTCCACAGGCATTAATATGGAGTTGGTCCCCCTTTGAAGTAAAAAATTCACTTTTCTGAGAAGGCATTCTACAATATTTTGGAGTGTTGTTGTGTAAATTTTGCCTGTTTATCCAGAAGAGCATGTATGAGGTTAGACTTTGATGTTCAAAATACCCATGCCATGAAGCTCCCAGCATTGTATTGATATTAATGCCAGAGGAGGTCTGCAGTTATAGAGTGAGCAGTTTGATTTTTTTTAGGCACAGTGCACTTTACCAACTGGTGACCTTATTCTGTAACTTTACATGATTTGTCATTTTGTGGCTGATTTGCTGTGGTTCCTAAATGCTTCCATCTTTCAATAATACCACTCTCAGTTGATTGCGGGATATTTTATAAAGAATTCACAAAGTGAACACCGCTGTAATGGTGGTGTCATTATACAATAGCGCCCTCAAATTCAGTGAGCTCCTTAGAATAACTTGTTCTTTCAAATGTGTGTTAAGTCAGAATGCATTGGTAAGTGCCGGATTTTCTAAACCTGTTGAAATGAGACTGAATGAAACACCTGAATTTAATGAATGTTTGTCCCTATAGTCTACATGTAGATTGGAAATGGAAATGAAGTTTGTAGAGAGGGTAGATTTTTTCCTTTATTAGAATGTTGTTTTGTGCATCATCCTTCTTTATCCTCCCTTCCTTTCAGTCAGCGTGCACGCATTACCGTGATTGCGTCAGTTTTTGTGACTCTCCTGCCCACACACACTGAGTAGGGACCGGATGAAAACAATCCTGCTACATAAGGTTTTGTTAATTGTTGTCATGGGTGTCACTTTGAGTTATAAAGTACTGGGGACAAGGACAAGACAGGATGGGGGAAAAAAACATTACGTAATTAGCAAAAAACAAGTCCACAATGAAAACCTTATCACGAGTTCCTTGTTACTTCCTTTAGGGAGCTGCAGTGAATACATGTTGCCAACAGCATTCAAAGCATTCAGTGTTTTTTTTGTTTGAGTAAATACAGGATGCAGAACCTGTCGATCACTGTTGGTGATGTCGTTAGGTACAAACTCTATGCAAAACTTTAGATGCATTGGCAACTTTCTTGTTTGCTGATTTAAAACAAGCATACGGACTATCAATTGAGAACACTATTTCTATTTATTGACTTATGCGTACTATTTTACGTGTATTTTCCTTTATGCAATATTTTAAAATCAGGAAATAAACTGATTGTTTATAAAGATGTTTCTGTAAATTTTTGTCTTCAAAAAACCTTTTCACTTAGAAAATCAACAAAAATGTTATTTGCTCATATTTTGCATACAGCTATAGCTGTAGTAATATAATACAACTGTAGATGTAATTAATTATGTTACTGTAATTGTAATAATATAATAAAACTACAGTAATAATGAAGAATGAAAAATCATGGTAGATGTAATAAAGTATGAAATACAATGGTAGCTGTTATATTCATTTTTCATTCATTATCTGTAACCCTTATCCAGTTCAGGGTCATGGTGGGTCCAGAGTCTACCTGGAATCATTGGGCGCAAGGCGGGAATACACCCTGGACGGGGCGCCAGTCCTTCACAGGGCAACACACACTCACACATTCACTCACACCTACAGACACTTTTAAGTCACCAATCCACCTATGTGTGTTTTGGACTGTGGAAAGAAACCGGAGCACCCGGAGGAAACCCACGCAGACACAGGGAGAACACACCAACTCATCACAGACAGTCACCCGGAGAAAACCCACGCAGACACAGGGAGAACACACCAACTCCTCACAGACAGTCACCCGGAGCGGGAATCAAACCCACAATCTCCAGGTCCCTGGAGCTGTGTGACTGCGACACTACCTGCTGCGCCAAGGTGCCGCCCCTGGCAGCTGTTATATAATTGACTGAAATAGCTGAAATATTACCCTGACATTAATCTGATTTCTGTATTGCCTTGCACTTCATGGATGGATTATATACACAATTAATTCTGTCTGCCTGGTTAGCTAGCAGTTTTACTTACTTTCACAACACTGAACACAATACACTGACGCAATGCTAATACACTAACCTAGACTATCTGTTCATAGCTAGCTCATAAAGAGCTATTTATCATTTATCACTCCAATTACTTTTGAAACTCACATTGCCACTTGTTACTGTTAGCTGCCTAGCTCATGTGCATGATAGACAGAGTAACTTCCTCTTGTCTATTTTAGTCTAAAGTTTGGATTCTTACCATATATTATAGAACCTTGTGGATCTAAATCTCAACAGCTTGTTGTCAGAGAGATACATATAAAGAACATAAGCTCCTTAATGGTATATTTTATGCTCCACTCTGAAATACTTTTTCAGTTAAATTTACTACTGGTTCAAAAACCTAAACTAGGAGGGTGAGGTCTTTCATCTGCCTTTTTTCAGAGACCATTGTTACAATCACTGCTTCTTTTCCAAAAGCCGCAAACTGCCAAAAGAACATCAACTGCCCAGATCTCTCACATCAGCTGATAGATGTCTATGTTGGTTTAAATGGCAAGGAACAATATGTGGGTTATAGGCCAATTGTGCCCTCTAGGACTTCTGGCCACCGATGGCTGAGGTTTTTACCAGGGATTAAACCAGGGACCTTTTAATTTTAGAAGTGTACTTGATGCACAAAGTCTGAGCTGCTCAAATGCACTCACCCTGTAGTCTGTAACCGCCAGAATCTCTGCTCCACACAGCATTAAGAGACCCTGCCTCAGGCATATCAGGCATCTTAATGCCCACCACGTATCATTTAAGTTTAATTATCTGCCATGTCTCTCTCTCCAGCCTCACTCCTGGCAGGTGCTTTGAGGGAGTTCGTTGGTCAGAACATGCCACCGCTCCACCTTCTGTCCTTTATTCCTCAGACAGTCCATCCAGTGGCGCAGGGCATCTCCTTGAGAGTGACAGCTCAGACAAACTCCACCTGTGAGAGAGAGAGATCTTTTCATCACAGATACAGATATGCTTTTTGTTCGTGTGCCTAAGCAGTTAAGAAGGAATTTATGGAAGCTTATAGCCACTAATTAGCGCTAGACCACTGGTATACCTAAATCATCATGCACTTGCCTTAACCTGTGCTGATTTCTTAAATCTTTAAAAGACTTTCTTCCTTTTTTTAATTGCATGATTTCTGTTTACAAATTATAGACAAAAGTAAAATTGCAGGTTAACATAATTAAGACTGGAAATATAATCAATCCTTAGAATTAATAAAACAGCAAAATGTTTGATACATACTGATTTTTCATTACGTAAATCTACAAGCAAGACAATATTCAGTTTATTTATGGCTGTTTCTATTTTTCCATCAGAGCTCATGGTTGCACCTGTTGTTTATTCCTTCATAATGCTTAGTGCTCTGAGTTAACGCAGACGCTCAAGCTCCATGACACACACAAACAGCTTCTGGGACGGAGGAACTCCCTCTGCTTTTTACTGACCACTTTATAATACAAGCTTTTAACACACTCACAAGTGTTTTCACTCACACATATTTACAATCTCATTCATTCACTCACTCACATTTAACAAAATGCTCTACAGCAGTTGTTAATCAGTGTTTCATCATCAGTACTATAATACTTATAATTATAATTATATAAATAACTATAAAAAAGGCTAATAATAATTACAGTAATTTGTAAAGGAATTTGGGAATTTATTTCAAACAAGCATTTTAAATCATGGCAAGGACATGACATACAGAAACTATAATTAAGTGTAAAACAAACAGAATTTAAGAAGACTTTTAAGTCATTAAATTTACCGAGTGCATAAGCAGGACTTTGCATACCAAACACATACTTGGCTGATTGATTACATTTGCAGTAAGAGTGAAACCTGGGGTAGACCCATGGCTTTAATGTTGCTTCTCATTACCATTGAATGCTATTTTCTGAAATATTGGAATCTAGCTTGTAAATAATTGAGCCCCAATCAGCTCAGAGTGAACAGTCGTACTAACAGCCAGTGCAGTGCTGTGTCTATCAGGCATATGAACCATATGCAGTTTTTTTGATCTCACCTATGAAATCATTAGAGCGACCCAGGTCGTAGTCCCACACTGTGACCTCCAGCGTCTTACTGACCAGTTCTGAGAGGCTGATCTCGTAAAAGAACTCCTGTGGACAAAAAAGAAATTGAGAATCTATGAAACAGATGAAGGGCACACTTGGAATTCTGAGGAGATGAGCAGGAGAATCATCATTTCCCATGTGGCTAGTTTAAAATGCAGTGTCCTGTGATGGTTTCGTGAACAGACTGCCACTGGGGCCTATAGGACGCTTCCACATTGCCCAGTGGAGTAATTGCCAGTAGTAGCCTGTGCTGCCGAGGGACTAGTGAGGGAATGAAAACGAGGCACTCATCTTACTGATGATATTCAGCGCCCACACACACATACACACATCTGATAGACAGACAACAGGAGGAAAGAAGGATAGGAAGAGATGGGGGATGGTTAGAGAGACTGGAGCAGACATCTCATTAACACTTACAGTGGCTGTCATTCTTTTAGAAGTTATGAGATGCCTAAAAGCATGGAAACATATACACATGCCCAATCACTTATGGATGCACACACACACATACAAACATTAAAGTGGGTATGTCACACAATAGGTTGCTTCATCAAAAGGTTGTACCTCATTGAATTCTGGGTTAAGGGTCTTTTTAATCACGGCCGTTTTATGTTTCGATTTCTTCTGGACGTCTGGCTTCAGATATCTGGGGGGCATAAGGTAGGGGTGTGAGGGAGAAATAAGGATATAGATAGGTGGGAGGTGCACGCGCACACACACACACAAACCAATGGAAAAGAGGCATTGTGCCACCTCACATCGATTGAAACATACTGCTATTTGCTTTTCTGCTTTTCTGCATCCCACTGGCCTCCATAAAATTTTGATTTGCCTTATGTACTGCTGTTAACTCTCAATCCCTCCCTCCCAAACACACACACACACACACACACACACAAACTCTCTTTCACGATCAAAGCCAAAATTCTTACTGTGTTTTGTGTGTGTGTGTGTGTGTGTAAGAGAGAAAGAGCAAGAGAGAGAGTGACATGGACATGTGTGTGGGTGGTAAGGGGCCGTGTTGTTTCTCTTGCCATTTTGCCTGAGGAAGGAATATTTATTTTAACACACAATGTGGGTGAGAAGTAAAGCGATTTGAAATATATAGAGAAAAAAAAAAACAGTGGGGGCTGTGCCAAGACCTTTACATCCCACTTCAGTGTAAATATTTTTGTCCGCATCCTTTTCTGCCTACCGCCTTTTCCCGTAGATCATTTCCTATATTCTAGCACCCACTTTAATGCTCTTTTGACCATTTTTAATCCTGCAAGGTTCAAGAACCCAAACCCAAAATATTTTCTTCCTGTTCTGACCCAATCAACTTTAAATGATCCTTAAAAACCCAATAAGGATTAAATCACCCACCCACACCAAAGCCCTGCTGATAAAGTTACAAAGCCCAGTCCGCTCACGTTTTGACGTAGGGGTCAGAGAAGCCATTGACGTCCATGGCAGCCAGGTGGGCACATCTCTGCACTCCCACCCACAAGCCCCCCCGCTGGCCATCTCCATCTCCCTCCTCGGGCGGGGGCAGAAACTGCAGCGAGAGCAGAAGTCGACCTCTCTCCTCCAAACTGTGCAACTGCTCGTTCTCCCACTGCAGAAACAGAGCGAAAAATAGCGAGGATAATGCCACCTCCACCTCTGATTATATTATAAATGGGACCCCTAACAACCATGCCTTTAATCATAATTAGAGCTTTTATCTTTGAAAGATAATTACTTGGATGTTTACATGCATAAAATGCAACAGACTTCTAAGACTTGATTTTTGAAGCCTGGGAAATTATGCTTGCAAATATTAAAAGCACATCTCTTGAAAAGAATGAAAGCTGTAATAAAGCAAGAGTGGACACTAAATGATGCAGTGCATTATGTAATAAATGCTTGCTGAGGCTGTACTTTTCTGTTAAATATATGTTTCTGCATTTTCCTGAGGCTGAGAAATGAATAACTTATTCATAATGGTTGTTGTGACTGGAATTTAAATGTAAAAGGGTGGTCACAGTGTGACTGCTTGGCTGAGTGTCCACCAATCAAAAATATTCGGCCACTATATCAGCAGAAATGCTGTATTAAGGAAGCATGTAATAACATGTCAGTGTCAGTACCTTGCTGATAATGGTCAATTATGTCTGGTCAGTAGTGGTCTTATGGTGGTCCACTATTAGACGGGTTATAGGGTGCCTGATGTGGAGCAACATATGGGCTAGAGTCAGTATCTCTAAACCTAACATTTTTTAAACTGTAGATGTACACAATTATTATTTTTTGAATAAGTGAAACCCTATACTCTTTTTCCCAGTGTCTGATTTCCCTCACATCACCACAATAACAGCAGAGTGGAAAGCCACAGAGAGAGAGAGACAGCTCAATTAATCAACCGCATCAATACTGACAGAGCAGGTGCCCAAGAATAATTAATTTAAAAAAAATCTTGACCCAGCAAGGACTTCTACAGAGCAGATGAATTAATTAAAGAATTAAATTAAATTGAATTAAATTAATGTTGTTCCTGCAACAGCATACACAATTTGCAAGTGACTTTTTTGGCAAACACTGTTTTTTCCTTCACACTCTGTATCACACTGAGACATTTGGCATATGTTATTTGTCTAAACAGTTTTTTCTTCCTGTTAGGCCGACGATCTCCCATTAGAAACAGTAAAATCAAGTGCTCAATTAGTTTTTTAACTGTGAATAATGCACAGGTGATTTGCACAGATTTTGTTTGGTAATCAATAACCAAACACTGCTGTTGAATAAGGCTTTACCTAATACTTTGTATCATTATACTGCATATTTTTCAGCATTGCATTTTATGCCAATTACAGTATCTTCTTCAGCAGAAGAGTAGATTTGATCAAATTAAAATAAAAAAAAGTGACTGTCTGTGAGGAGTTTGGTGTGTTCTCCCTGTGTCCGCATGGGTTTCCTCCGGGTGACTGTCTGTGAGGAGTGTGGTGTGTTCTCCCTGTATCTATGTGGGTTTCCTCCGGGTGCTCCGGTGTCCTCCCACAGTCCAAAAACACACGTTGGTAGGTGGATTGGCGACTCAAAATTGTTCATAGGTGTGAGTGTGTGTGTGTTGCCCTGTGAAGGACGGGCGCCCCCTCCAGGATGTATTCCCGCCCAGTGATTCCAGGTAGGCTCTGGACCCACCGTGACCCTAAACTGGATAAGCGCTAACAGATATGAATGAATAAATAGAGAGTTTGGTTTTATTCCCAACAAAGTATTTTTATCGATCCTTCATTTCAGACCATGTGTCCACAAACCTTTGGCCATTGCAGAGTGATTTTGACCAGATAGACTGATAATGAAACACTCTTCAAAGACTAGAACAGATTGAAAAGGGCATGAAAGATCTGCCATCGCTTTTTTAAAGGTGTGTTATAGGATCTAACTTATTAAATGGTTCCTGAAGGGCTTGGTTAAATGCTTTTAGAAAAAAAAAAGACCTCTAAGTCTGGCCTCCCATAGCATGGATCTAAAGTATACATAAGCACTGTATTATACATTGAAAAATTAATGCTGCACAGATCTGAATAATCAAGAAGTGATGGCTCTGTATTGAACACACTGTACTTAATGTATTCTGTATCATTCCATTACAATAAATAAGAAATGATGTAGTCAGACAGTTGTCGTTTATACTAAACTTACACTCTTAATGACAATTAAAGCTTGGCAGGTTTGTGTGTGTGTATGTGTGTGTGTGTGCGCGCGCGCATGTGTGTTAAAAATCATGAATAAACCAAACAAAACAAACAAGCACAAACAAATAACCGTCAACCAAGAGTCAAGACTAAACCAATTCACCTTAATGGTGAACTGTTTATATATATATATATATATATATATATATATATATATATATATATATATATATATATATATATATTACTTTATAAATAAATATTATTTTGTAGCATATCATAGTATCACTGCCTGTTTTTACCTATTGGCTATATGCGCTATTTGACACAGATTCAACCGATTCCTTCACCTGCTCCCCTCTGCACTGGGCTTCCAGTGTAGAGACAGGACTTCACACCCCCCACCCCCTCTCCTCTAGTGCTTGTCAAAATCAAGGGGCATAGTGAACCCAGGTGCTGTTATAACGTAAACTAAACACATGGTGGAACTGACAGGAAAACAACAGGGAATCTACATGAGGATACATCAGGATGACAGGGCGCCTTCTTCAAAAGTAGTAACGTGATGCACGGCCACAATATCACGGTTTTGTTTTGTTCTATTTTACTTTGTCGTGTGCCACCCCCTGCACAATGCCCATGTGGCCCATGCCTAAATCCACCACTGGGTGTATGAAAGATTTTACTTGGTGATTGTTGAACATAGAACATATTCACTGCTTAATTTCAGCCGCAGATGCTCTGCCCACAATTTGACGAAGAGTGTGATGCTTCCAGTGAGCTAATCTGGTGTCACTGTCAGGATTCTGCCAGTTGTATTCTAACTGGCTCTCCGTACATCCGCGTATATGCACTTCTGTGTATTGTGACTCTCATTGGTCCAACATGAATAATAAAAGACTGCCTCTTTCCACACGTCATGCCAAAATAGCAGATTTGTTCAATTCTTTTTCCTGCGGCAGTAGGCAGTTCTTGGCAACTTCTTGGTAAATGGCGAAAGGCACCACAAGTTTCCTCTGAGAGATGTGACTAGACATTGGAGCGCGTAACATGCTTGGAGGAGAACCCTAACTGTCCAGATTTATTATGTTGGTTAACAGATGTCCAGGCGGGTTAGCATCATGCTGAGTGGTTATGGAGAGTTAGAGCCAGAGAAAGTGAGGCCAATAATGGAGTGCTGGACTCCTAAACGACCAATACTTTGACGTTGAACCAAGCGGGAGTAAGTTTTCTAATATATTCTCAAAAACATGTCAAATGTAACTGTTTTCTGAATACTGCTTTCCCAAAATGTAACATGCCCTGAATACATAAACATATTCTCTCTTTCTGAATATATAATCTGTATATTTGTATTCTGTCACATTCCAGCATTCTGAACCGAATAAGTTAGTGCACTAGATTCCAAGTCCCTATTCCTTTCACAGGACTGCAGCTCTCTTTTCCATTCGGCAGGAACTTTGTGTGAGCTCTGTGACACAAAGCTGTGAGGATCAGATGCTAAGCCTTTCTGAACTAACAACCTCACGGTCTGGATTTGCTGGAAGGGAAGGGGATATCGTGAAGTCACAAGAGTTTAACTAATTCTTCCACACTTCTCACGGGAATAAAGTGTTCACCATACAACCACCATCCTCAGGTTTACCAAAAACTACATATTTGATGATGCCAACCTGCCTACTTACTTAATAGGGAGGAAGTAGGATGTATGTTTCTGCTAATAAATAAAGACAAGGACAGCAGAACGTTGAAATGTAATTTAAAATTAATACATTCAACTGAGCCGCTGAGAGGGCCCAGAGAGAATAAAACATTTAATTCTGGGAAATATTCAGTTTAATAATTGATATTCAGCCAAGCATACGCTGAATGACCGACTCCCAAGATCAGACAAAACCACCTTAAAAATGAGACACGAATTTGCCTTTCCTTGTAAACTATGACCTAATCTTAATACCGGCACAAGAAAAACCTTTGCAGCAAGACGTGGGATGAATGTTAAATGTAATGTTATTGAACACCATTATCCAAGGGCATTAGTGCAGATTTATTTTTGTTCCCCATGTAGATAATTGACCATGTTCACAGAATAACTCTAGGAAAATTAGGAACATCATTAAGTGTCAGAAAGCAACAGAAGGGTGTCTTCATATAAAGTCTGCATTATGGTTAAAATTTGTAAGCATGCTACATGCTAATGCTAATGTATGGCTGGATTATACCTCATTGCTTTTAGGCAAAGCTTGAACTGAGCTTCTTTTTTTTTTTTTGCAATTTCAAAGGTCAAGGAAGTTGTTTGAATTTTCTGCCTCTCCCAATTTATTTCATATCAAGCACATCCAATGATGTTGAGATCTGTGTCCTGTAGCAGCCAGGCTTTTATTCTTAGAACATATTCAGCTTCTATATTTGATTGGCATATTGTCTTCTTTTCTGTCTCCCTTGGACCTTTTAGTATTGAGTTGCTTTCTCGCAGCAGAAAGAAGGACAGAATTCCTCATCGATTTTTTTATTTATTTATTTATTTATTTATTTAAATCTGAAATCTTGGGTTTCTTCTGTTTCACAAAGAAAAAAACTCAAAACTTTAAATCTGTTATTAGAATTCTGGGGGTCTGTTCCATTTTACATCTCTTAATCCTTTTTCGAACAGTCCTCTCTCAAATAACTGTCACCCTGGTTTCTCTTTGACTGGAACTTTGAAAAAAAAACTAAATGAAACCTGTGGTCAGACAACATCAAAGTGCATACAATGTCAATTTAAGATGGTGCCATTTATTACTCAATAAGCAACGACCATCTCAAGTGCTGAAACTGTCAGTGATGAACAAGAAATTCAACAGTGGCTCAGAATCATTATTTGACCAAAGCAACATGAGTTTTCCTGTTTGGTGCCATCAACTCCTGAATCCATTCATAGCCACTGAAGGATGTTTAAATGGTATGGCATTGTTCAGTATTATTGCAGGCCAACATTGTCACTTGATGGCGCAAAGAAATCCACACTTATCCAGTTCAGGGTCACTGTGAGTCTGTAGCCTACCTGGAATCATTGGCGCAAGGCAGGAACAAACCCTGGAAGGGTACTAGTCTTTCACAAGGCGACACAGACTTTGCATTTTTACTCATTCATGAACACACTAACTCACACATGAGCAATTTTTAGCCACACATAACAGAGGCTGTGAGCACACACAACTGGAATAGCAGGCATCCATCCATAGCACTCAAGAAGTGCCTTGTTCAAGGACACTTCATCCATGGATAAAATTTTCCTGCCAATCCTAGGGATCAAACTGTCAAACCTCTGAACTCAAGCCCACTTCTCGAACCTCAAGGCCACGGCTGTCGCCATGCTTCATTTTACCGACTATCTTCAGCAGATCTCACTTCCTCCACTGTACTCAGTCACGTATAGGTCCTCCTTAATTGGACTGGATGGCTTATTGATTTGAATGTGAAAGTGACTTTGTGTCAGAAAGGCATAAATACATCACATGTCCACAGCCTGCTATTTTGAAGAGTACATTGGTTTTACCCAGACACACTCACACTTCATTAAGGCTCTCTCAAGCCCTCTTTAAATGCACATTAATTCCAGATGAGAATGCTCAAGTGTGACTCCAAGCGTTTGAGAGCAATTATCTATATGAAATATTCAGAAACCCATCTGTACACAGAGTTAAAAAACCTTCATTTTAGTCCTAATTAGCCCCTTGTCTGAGAGAAAGCCCCCTGGTGAGGGATGGGGCACAAGACTGATCTGTGATAGCATGGGGCTCCTTCTTAGTCTTGTTTGACTCTGAAAGGGTTTCAGATGTTTTTGAAAAAGCCCAGCAGTACCACTGTTCCAATAAAACCTTTCTGCAGAGAGTAAAAGGTGAGGGATGACAGTGCCTTTTCCTGCCACTGTCTTCCTCAGACACTCCCTGTTGTGTCATCTGTGTCTCTCTGTCTTCACATCTGTCATCCCCTCTGTGCAAACAGGGCAGAGAGAGATCAAGAGAGAGGGAGAATGAGAGGGGGGACACCTCAATGGATCAATAGATAAAAGAAATACCTATATTTTCACCTTTTGCTCACGCTTTTCTCTGTCTCTCTCACTCTCTCTATGCGCTCTTATTTTTGGATGGTTTGTCTATCTCTGTTCTTCTATATTTTTCTTTCTTACTCTGTTGTTTTTTTTCTGCTTTGTCTTTAAAAACTCTCTCTCTCTCTCTCTCTCTCTCTCTGTCACTCCCTCTGTCACTCTTTCTGTCTGCCCACCCCTACAGACAGCCCCCCCACACACAGACAAACAAACACATGCACTGACCTGTTGCATCTCATTATTCCTCCCTTTGAGACTTTTTGTCAGATAGGGACTCATTAACTCTAGCCATAAGTGGAAGGTCTAAACAATCCTCTCTGTATTGACTTCATCCATCTGTCAAATGCTCCATCTCTCTGTTTATCTCTCGCCCAAATCTATAGTCTATAGCAGGTAGGAGAGAAAATATTGCCTATGTATTTTTTTTCTCTCCTGTGCTGTTTCTGGCAGGACCACATCATACTATTGTCTTTGTATTTAAATAATGTTACTTGCGTTTTTAAATGATTGATTCTGTAGCTCAAGTTGCAAAACTTCTTATTACTCTTCAGCACGTTTGATACAATATACTTAAAAGCAATGTCTACAGCTTGAATCCATCCATCCATCTATCCATCCATTATCTGTAACCGCTTATTTAATTCAGGGTCACGGTGGGTCCAGAGCCTACCTGGAATCATTGGGTGCAAGGTGGGAATACACCCTGGAGGGGGCGCCAGTCCTTCACATTCACTCACACACTCACACCTATGGTCACTTTTGAGTCACCAATCAACCTACCAATGTGTGTTTTTGGACCGGAGCACCCGGAGGAAACCCACGCGGACACAGGGAGAACACACCAAACTCCTCACAGACAGTCACCCGGAGGAACCCCACGCGGACACGGGGAGAACACACCACACTCCTCACAGACAGGCACCCAGAGCGAGAATCGAACCCACAACCTCCAGGTCCCTGGAGCTGTGTGACCTGCTGCGCCACCGTGCCACCCAAAATTTAAATCCAATATACAAAACTTTTTACAAAGTCAGAGAATATTTCCTCACCATTTACTAGCTCTCTGGTCTGTCTGCATACTGGAAAAAGCTTTTGTATTTGAATTCAGTCCTATCTTACTAAATGGTGGGGAGGCAGGCATCTGGAGGCTTTAAGATTGTGGGACCTCTGAATGTTGAAGAGCATGAATAGGACTGAGGATGTTCCTCTATTTCTCCATAGATGGGTAAATCTGACTTCTGTTTGCTGTTACAGATTACTTAAGATGGAACAGAATCCATATTCAGGAGAGCTAACTGCATGAAATAAACGCATACTGAAAGTGCTACAAAACTAAACAACAGTTACAAATGAGTTTCGGTGGCAATTCAAACAGTGAATAAAAACTAAAAAGTAAGTTCATTACCTTAAAAGATTTGGAGCGTCTGAATAAACACAAACACTAATGAGAACAGTAGTTCTTCAGAATCATCTGGTGCCTTTAATAATCAGTTAATAATATGTTTTTAAAGTTTGGATACACCTTATTAAATGACATGTTGGCTGAATATATTTTATGGAAATCAGCCTGTTTAAAATGTATATCACATTTATTTTTAATATGTTTTATTTAGATATGTAGGATATCGGATACGTAGAAATTTTGCACTGTCTATCAGTGTATGGCGTGTTTGGGGGTGGGGGGGTGGGGTGTTGTCTATGCCAGACCTGTCTTCTGAGCAGCGTGAGGCTTCATTAATGTAACCGAGTGGAGACCAACACAAATAGCAAAACACACTAATGAGAGACAGAGAGTCAGCCAACACCTACCATATAAACAAAGAACAAATCACACACACAGTCAGGTGCCAAAATGGCAGTCCCCAGCACTAGGAGACTGAATGATTAAAGAAAAATTATTTAATACATCTCTTTCAAGAACATAATGGAAGAAATGCCTCCAGAGTACCTCCAATAATCCAGTTTTAACCACATCCAATAATCCAGTTTTAACCCTTGCAAATGTACTTAAATATAGTTCATCTGAGAGTTTGTGACAACATAATTTGTTGGTTATATGGCAGAATAATGAAACTATATATTATAGTGGATTACTGCCATATTGCTAATACATCCTGCGCTGTAATGTGAGTACAGCACATGACATTTGTTACTAAATGTCTCATTAAATGTCTCATGACTCATTAAACGTGCCAAGATTATTTTAACTTTTTTGCCACTGAATTCACTCGCAATTGACTAATGACCCCCGATTCCCTAATGATAATGAGGATGTGTAATGAGCTGATAAACAGGTGTTGAGGACACACACACATACAGAGTGAGAGATCTTTCATATTCAGATTTATGTGATTTGCAGACAGATGGCACAGCATCAGTCATCAGTCTCTATCAGATTCAATGTTTGTGCCAAAAACCAAATCAGAAGTTTTAAATAAACACCGTCGTGGCTCTGTCTGTAGCCTTTAGAAATGTAAAGCGACCTATAGCTCTGTGAGTGCACGGCATGCTATACACTAATAATGATTATAATCAGCATAAACATCTTTAAAGCATGTTCAGTAATCCTATTTAACCTTAACAACCTAACGATTTCTGGGAACTGTTCGAGTTTATCTGATATAGCAGACAAACATACTGTACAAGTATTTTAAATAATGCCAAAAATGCCTAAATGACTCTGTGACCTTCTTGGTATATTTCCAGTCATACAAAATGAGTCTGTAATCTCTTTGCATGGAGAGAGTGTAATAAACTTAATCTAAAAGCCATGGTAAGGTTTCAAAACATGTTTAAAATTCCAGGTAAAATCACATAAATAATTTATAACATTTGGCTTAAATAATGCAACTCTGGTTTCTGTGCTTATCTCCACAGATACTCCGGCTTGAGGCTTTAGCTAATTCACCATAAAAATAATGCCATGTTTAATGTGCTTGCCCATTTATCATTCACTCAGTGACCTATCTCCTCTCATGTACACACTTTGGTATTACTGTTATATTATTGTTACATTTTGGTTGGAAATTCAAGGGTTACATTTAGTTTAGAAAATCTCAGTGACATCTGCCAGTAATTTGTTATTTATATATTTTCACGAGAAAAAACTCACGCAGATAAAAGCATTAAACACTAACTACAGTGAGTGTAAGTTGTAGCATTTATGTTTAAATGCCCGCTTGGTTCACATCACTTAAGAAGCATTACGTTAGTGACATTTTCTACAAATGCAGAGCCTTCATTTGCTCTCTGTATGGAACAGTAACATCCTTTACTCTTCCACAAATACTTTTTATGACATGTTGGAACATTTTTGTGAGGATTAGTTTGAATTCAGCCGCAAGAGGATTAGTGAGGTCACAGTGTGCACCTTAAAAGAGCTGAAATTACCTACTTTTAACTCCATACATAACTGGTATTTATTATGATATTTGGGGAAAAAAAAGTTGGTTGTGCCACACTCTCACTCTTTCTTTTATTCATTTTCTGCCTAAACTTCACTCAAGTCCCTCCATCCCTTGGCTTTCTGGTCCCCAATGTACGTCTGAGCCTGCTGACACTTTCAACCCACAAAGTCTCTAAATCTCTCCCTAATCATTCAGCTCTGCCAAATTTTTCTGACCTTCGCTCCGTCTTACTCTCTCTCTCTCTTCCTTTCTCTCTCTCTCTCTCTCTCTCTCTCTCTCTCTCTCTCTCTCTCTCTCTCTCTTCCTTTCTCTCTCTCTCTCTCTCTCTCTCTCTCTCTCTCTCTCTCTTTACCCTGCCCATTTATTTTCTCCCTCCAAGCAATGTAACTCTGTTCCTGTCACTTCCACTTTTCTTCCTCTTGCAAGTGAGTTGTCCGTCACGGTTTTGTACTCACCAAGACTTCTTTTTTTTCTTCTTGCCTATCGTCCCACATTCACAGAGGAGGCTCACGGCTGATCTTGCCTTTTCCCTTCTGCCTGTCACTCATCCAACACAGCCTTTATCCATCCCTAACCCCATACTCCCCCCCCCCCCCCCCATGTTTTTCTGAGAGAATAACCCTCTGTTTTTTTTTTCTCTTTTTCCCCCCATTTTGCCCTCTGAACTCTCTCTGGTCTTTGATGCTGTTTTTCATTCTATCCCTCTGCTCTGAAATTTCAGGAGCTTTGAGGTGGGTCATGAAGAGATGGTCTTATCTGCTGCCTTTATCATTTCATTAGAGTTAAAGAGGAGGCCTGATAACAGAAATAGTGTTATATTTCATCTCTCCTCCTCCCTCTCCCTCTCTCACTAAAGGCAGTCCTCAGGTGTTCATGAGGCGTTCCTCAAGGCGTAAATCTGGGTCCCTCCACATTGTTCCTTTATTTTTTTTCTTTTTCTTTCTCTATCAGCGTAACCAGCTTGGCATCTCTTCATCGTGACAAGTCATAAGAGAAACACCTGATTTGCAGAGCACTTCAGGAGATAATGATTATGATTCTGGGAAATGGATTTTTGTTCTTACTTATAAATATTGTAATGTACACATTACTTTTACTGTAATGCTAATCCAACATAATCTCTGTGAAAACACAGCCTACTGATGATAAATGCATCTACGCCAGGCAATTATCAGTTTGAAGTATTTAAGCCCCATATGTACAACTCTGAAATGTCACACTGTTTTAATTGTCACTACCTCTGAGAACAGATGGATTTATTGACACAGTCAGTGAGGTAGAAAGAGAACAAGAGAGAGAGAGTCTGTAGAGTACCTCTCTAAGGTAGCAGGAAATTCCTCTCAATGCTGCTCCCATGGCTGTTGGCGAGGGAAGCTAAGAAAGAAAGAGAGTGATAGATAAAGTTAATGAAGCTCCTTGAAATGTTTATCTCACTGCTTACAGGAGTAGATTCAGAGTGACTGTTCAACCATGTTTTTGGGTTTACAAAATGTGTGTGTGTGTGTGTCTGCATCCCTCTGTGGGTGTTTGCTGCCATATGTTTTTAGAACAGAAATGTCCTGACTTGTAGGAAAACCAGAAAGTAACCCAGTTTTACCTGAAGTACTCTACTAAAGTTCCACGTTTTACTGTTTCAATTTTGAAATTGAAAAGGTAAACATTTCTTTGTCATTAATGCGTCTTGCTTTCAGATTTGGAACTGCGTGAGACCAACACTATGCCATCAAAATCTGCAGGGATATTTTTCTAGACCTCCAAAATTCAGTCTTTGAACTTTACAACAGTCCATTGTTGTGAGATTTGTTTTGTATCTGATTTTGTTTTTCTCATTTTTCTGTCTATTTCCTTGGCCCAATAATGGCACATTGACATCTACACATCACAGATTCATAGTGTCGATTTGTTTTAGCAGACAGGAAAGATGAACTGCTGTGGATGTTTGTTAGGAATCCTGTTTTGCTCTGTATTTTAAACTTTCCTTTTTTCTAACTTCTAAATAATTTTTAAATTTAATTTTGACCTTCTGCAGGCTGATTATCAGTTACCTAATACCTAATCTCCTCAGAAATATCTCCTGCAATAAGCAAATGTACTCCTTGTGTATTTAAATTGAAATTGAAAATATCTGACATTTGCATGATTGAGTAGGTACTGACATAATACACAAGGATACATATAGGTACATGTATGTCATGTAGGTATGTATGTCTAACATTCCAGCTCTGACTCTGCATACCAGTGAACACATATGTGTGTGTGTGTGTGTGTGTAACTCACAGGAGGTGGATGCTCCAAGCAAGTGTAGAAGCGTTTTGTCTGGTCTGGTTTCACACGCCTAAGAGCCACCCTCGACTCACCAATAAACTCATTATGAGTCAGCTTGTCCTCATCACACACTGATAACCTGAGAACGAGAGAGCACGAGAGAGAAAAAAAGAGTTCAGAGAGAGAGAGTGAGAGAGTGCATGAGTACCAGGATGAATTAAATGGAAAATACAGAAAAGAAGATGCATATTATGATTTAAAAGTCATCAAAAAGAAAAATAATGGTCTCTCCGCAAAGCCGAGGGGAGTGGTTCTGACGGAAATGTTTATTTATGAATTGGATTAAAATCATATTTGAAAAGCTGACAGCTCCTGCTTTGTGTTCAAAGGGCCATACGGGTGTGTGCTAATGCTCACCCTCTGAGATAAACGGCTAAACTACTTATTCTTAGCTTTGTAGTCAATGAACCTAGGTTTGCATGAAACCCTAACCAGTAAAGAATCTCTAATACATCCAAGCAACTATCTGTCTGTGTAATGACTGTTTCATACCGCGCAGAAGAATCACTGTAGAAAATGACAAATTGCTTCCTTCTTAAGAAAATAAAAAGGTTGCAGGTGGGGTTTTAGGTCTCAGTTGCCAGGGGATACTGTTCATTTATGATTTGGGCACACAGGTAATTTTCCATAGATAATCGGGAAGAAACCTGGCTGTTGGTGGCTGTCCGTTCTTGTTGGTCACGAGGGAGCAATTCTGGAAGAAAGCTGTTCTGAGCCGCGGAAATAGTCAGGCCAAATGATCAGGATGCTTACACAAGTACACAACTTCAGAATGGCAATTGCTCCTGAGGTTTAACTGGCAGACACACTCGCATAGTCTACACCCAACACAGGAGTACACATCTCTCTCATTCTCTCTCTCTCTCTCTCTGTCTCTGTCTCTGTCTCTCTCTCTCTCTCTCTCTCTCTCTCTCTCTCTCTCTGTGTCTCTGTCTCTGTCACACACACCCTTACCGAGGGAGTGTTATGTGGGTTGTCAGCTTGCAGATATTCATAGCAAGAAATACAGTCCCTGAGACATTTTTAGCTTAGACTTTTGAAGATTGAACGCATCCCCACATACTCATGCACATAAACACACACACTACCTCAGGGTCTTCCTGTGCATGTCTTCTTCTGTAATTCCAATGTATGTTAGTGTCTCGTTCCATACTGGATTCAGAGAATTCCTCACCGTTTTGGTTTTCAGCTTGTTGGCCTGATGAGAGATAAAGGAGAGGCTCATTCAACAAAATGCTAACATGTTGTGATCGCAATTAACAGTTATCAGATTTATGAGGCCAATGTTGGCTAATACACGCTTCCATCAAAATATATTTCATGAATATTACTGAAGGGAAAAAAAAGTATATTTCAACTGAGGGCTCTTCAGAAATATCCAAGAAGAAATTGCATTTTACAGCTACAGTGAAAGGTGGTTTAATTCACCCACCTTAGATGCTCCAGGAAGAAGATGGAGCTTAACGTATGGGTCCGCCAAGCCATTAAAATCCATGGGCTTCAGGCCCTGGAGAAAATAGTGAGTTATGACTTCCTATTAGCACATCCGTTACATAAAACGTGAGTGTTGGTGCAAGGAGATGCATATTAATGCAGGTTATTACAGTGGGAATATTGTCCATGCAGATTTAATTACAAATATGCAATGATGTGTTGCCTTTCAGCTTAAAACCGATGTAAAATATTCTACTATGCTAATATAAAGTGAAATATGAGATTAAATAATTTTTTTTCTCATCAATGATCAATTTACATGCATATTTGAGACAAATAAGATAAGTCAAATAACTAGATTAAGTCTAGCTTTGTGAGATAATTTTTAGTGAATTACATTCCTGAATGCAGGACATGTATAATAGCTGTTCCAGGAAAAAAAATCTCATACCTGAATCAATTCTTATAACCAGAACATTATAACGTACTAGATTTAATATAAATTTCATTTAAAATTGAGGCTAGTATATTTTCAATAAATAAAAAGTGTCTGTTTTCCTGTTTTAGGAATATATACCAACATTCCCTCTCATCAACACAACATTAAGGGGACAAGCTAGCTAAGCTAGCTTGCTAGCTAAGTAAATTACTAAGAGTGCTCCTTTGGATGTAAATAGTTGACTAATGTAAATATAGCCAAAGCTGAGGGGGATGGGGGTGTTTTCAGACATCGTCAGATGGAAAAACAAAGCATACACTCATGACATCAGATCCATCCATCCATCCATTATCTGTAACCGCTTATCCAATTTTAGGGTCGTGGGGGGGTCCAGAGCCTACCTGGAATCATTGGTCGCGCAAGGCGGGAATACACCCTGGAGGGGACGCCAGTACATCAGATCATATAATTGTAAATAGTATAGTACTTTAGGAACATTGTCCAACAACAGAGGACACAAGCACTAAAGATGTATTAAGACATTTTTCCCACTCAGTGGCAATTTTACTAATGTCTCAAGGACTCAAATGTAAAAAAAAACCAAATTCAATATATTTGAAACCACTCATTAAATCTGAAGTCAACATTGTAAAATGTGGTTGAAATAACTCAACAAAAACATAATTTAGCCTTTTCTAGTTGCATGTATTTTCACAAAAAGTCACCAAGTTTAGTTTTACAAGCTTTCCTGTTGATACTTTAATCATTGTCCCATCACTTATTTTTTATGTCTCTCATAGCTCCTTACTATATTCACTCAGTTGCACACACTGTTTGTTAAATTTGTTCTTTCAAATGATAATATTCTCTCAGGAAAATTGAAAGACAAGATAAAAATCATTCATTCATAATCTGTAACCAATTATCCAGTTCAGGGTCTGGAGCCTACCTGAAATCACTGGACGCAAGGCAGGAACACACCCTGGAGGGGCACTTTTGAGTCGTCAATCCACCTACCAACGTGTGTTTTTTTTGGACCGTGGGAGGAAACTGGAGCACCCAGAGGAAACCCATGGGGAGAACACACAAAACTCCTCACAGACAATCACCCGGAGCGGGACTTGAACCCACAGGTCCCTGGAGCTGTGTGACTGCGACACTACCTGCTGTGCCACTGTGCCGCTCAGATAAAAATCATGAGTTTATTTACTTATTTTGGCAGCAGTATACAAAAATATTTAAGTTATTTGTCCAAATACTGACATGGTATCTCATGATAATGCCATCCTTATCATTAAATAATGACCAAAGGCCAAGAGAAGAAAAACAGCTAACAATGCAGAAAGACATTAAGTTGTGCAATCTGTCTATATGTTATGTAACTTGCTACATGTGTACTTTTCTCAAGTTATTCTTGGTACATGAACTTTTACATATATCTGAGTAACAAATGTCTTTTTAGTAAAGCTTTAGACTACTCTTCTTACGTATGTCATAGCCTCTGAGAAAGATGAAAAGCTGTGAAAGCATTGGCTCAGTAATAAGCACTCCTTACCTTAGCTCTAATGATGGTGCAGTGAAGCAAGCTTGTTGCTCTCTCATAGCGGAGTTCAAATTCTAACGTTCCCAAAGCAGCTGCCCCAGAAAGAGAAGAACAGTCAAACAGTCAATACTTTTTCTTTATAAAAGTATAGCTATTCACATTTGCTATTATATTTCTTTCAGTCATAACAAGCAGAAATGTTATGGGCACCCCTAGGATCAAATAAAGAATGCTCATCAGTCATCTGTTCTTAGAGGAAGATACATACAACATCATACATACAATCCCCAGTAATGCAGTACAGCTCAAATGAATGTGCCAATATCAGTATGTACACTGATCACAAAATCATGTGAATATTATCACGTATAAGATCAGCTGAGCTTTGTTAAAACAAAGTAACATAAATGAAATTATGTAAAATGGATGGGTAATTGTCAACAAATCCAAAAGATCCAGCCCAAAAATAATACCAAAGTAATTCTGTGTTATATATCTCTATGATTCATCCAGCAGAACCACCCACAGAACACAATGGCATGTAATAACACACTTCAATATCACCTGAACCTCATGCAATATTCAGCTATTTAGGAGTGTCACATATTAATATGCTTAGACATAAAAAGCAACTGCAAGCTTTTCCAAGTGTGCCTTTGTGATTTTTTTGACCCATTGACCATACAGCATTTGCCAATCCAGAGGAAAACAAAGCCTGTAAACTTTGCTTTGCTGCTAGGAAAGCGTGAATCAATATATCACTCTAGAAAGGAGAGTCGTGCACATTTAATTATGTCGCCTGTTAATGTGAGCACATGGTTATTATATTTATTTTAATGTGCCTTTAGGTTTTGTATCTAAATAATGTTTGTTCTGGTTGACTGCCCTGTGTGGAATGCCCTCATTCAGAAGGGAATCAAAATAAGGCTATAACATGGTGACACTTAGGAACAGCACTTCAGGCACATTTGTCAGATGTCTGAATATTTTGGAGGGCTGTAATAATGTATTTCTTGACAACAAGCACAACATTTTAAAAAGATCTTTTGGTCCTGTAACTTTGCTACAGAGAATGGGCAGTTGTCAATTTGTAATATCAGAACATAGTGGAAAATCTGTTCCTCTGTATATATTGTAATCATACACAGGATAAAGTATTATATTGTATGTCAGTCCATTAGAGCTGTAACTGCAGTAACCACAACATCACTGGCTCTTGTCAGGGGTTATCAGGTAAGCACTTCCCTTAAACCCATGACACTTCCAGAAGTCTCATCAGTGAGGTCTGTTATCCTAGACCTACCCTCCTTCAAGCCCTATCATACTCTTACATTAGGATCCTCCATGGTAACTATGGCTGTACCAAGCCTTACTGGCACTGTTAATGCATGCTCAGTGCTAACAGTTCAACAAACATACAAACACAACACAATACGCCACTCACCTGCCCATGTCCTCCATGTCCCTAAAGTACCAAACACCTCAGCCTTTCCACATTTTGTAGTGCATTTAACCAAATCAGTTTATACTTTTATTATTCATAACCATCTGGCTACCCTTTTTTAACTGCACAACCAAGAATTTGGCAGACTTTCAAATCCCCTAATTGGGACCACCACACACATTCTCTCACCTCAGCCACCAAGTCTGCATACTTCAGCTTTATAAATTATCCATTTGTTTCAGAGTACAACACTATATCTGGCCACAGCCTAGTTAATGCAAAATACCCTAGGACCTGTAGTTTATTATCTACATCCACTAGCAATTTCAAATCTCGTGCCTCACCCCATCTATCAATATTTATAATCTTCGCTTGCTCTCCAATATGTTCTCCTCACACACGAACCTATCAGCTTTATTAGTATCACCACTAAGCAACACATTAACTCATAGGCGTTAATTATTTAATACACACACTAATATTTTTAGCACCTGATTATGTCTCCATATTTACCAACCCTGCTAAAGTCTTCACTTACCCACTGTCCACGGATTTGCAGAGTTTGAAGGACATCTTAAGTTGCTCCCAGCAAAAACTTAATGCAACTCACCCATTGCCCACAACTCCTGCCAAGTTTCAGTTTCTCTAGATTCTCCCATTGAAGCCTGTGGCCTTGCTTTCCTTGTAATGCTGCTATTGCTTCTTCTTTGTGCTTGTGAATAAAACTAGTCAGTATTCACCTTTTGTCCGGTGAGGTAGCCTTATTATTTTACCATGAATATCCTGACCTAAGTCATGCTCTTTCACACTGCACTTGGCCAATCACATTTCTTAGCTCTAACAAGTGCTTGGCTCCATGCACTGCCACTTCATATTTCACCATGCTTTTGTGACTGGCACCAATGCTTTTGTCACTGCAAAATCACAATATTTATAATCACAATTTTTAGGAGTTTAAGTACAGTATTATGACTTTTATATAAGTGTATAAGTAAGGCAAATAGAACCTATGTGTTATTAGCTGATGGCATGAGGGTTATACTTACTGCAGTCGTCACTGTCAGAGCTGTGGATGTCCACTGATGTGTCCACGCTGCTTGTGGCAGAGAGAGTCCCACCCCCTCCTCTGGCCCCCGCGTGCAGAGGGGAGAGGAGTGCACTACTTCCCACCCCACAGGCCCCGCCTCCTGGGCTCAGAGCCAATGAAGAGGATATGGGTTCACCAGTCGGGGAGAGTCGGGGGAAGTAGGCAGAGATTTGTCGAATTGGTCGAATTGGGCCTGGGCAGACGTCTATGGCCATGTGTTCCTGGATGGAGATGGTTAGTTTCTTTCCTTTACGCACCGTCATAGAGCTGAACAGAAAAACAGTGAAAAATTCAGTAAAGAATGAAGAAGCTGGAAAACTTGGAAAACACTCAAATTGTCACTTTCTATACATAGCTATAAATGATATTGGGAAAATTTGTTGGTAATAGATGGACTGCTAGTGAGGAAGCTCAACTGAATACATAACTTAATCTGAGAATGATCTGAATGAGAACAAAGAAAAAAAAAGTCTGTGTATGACACATTGGCAGTAAACAGAAAGTAGTAGTAAACCATGATTTTTAATCTAGGAATACGTCCCACATTGCATTCAGAAACCTGCCAAATTGTTTTGTGCTTGTGCCACCTTCCTGCAAACATTAATTCGCAAAACACATTTTGGTAGTTTTAGATGACCCTCAGTTGAAGTTTCTAATCGACATGGGATGTTTTGTTTGAAGCTGAAAACTGTAAGAGCGTTACCTTTCCTTAGTTATATAATGACTATCCATTGTTCAGGCTACACAGTCATATTTACAGCCAATGACATATCTAGGACTTCCAGAAAGCCTAGAGACCTTGGTCCTCTTTCACCTATTAGAAAGGAAAACTTGATTTACCAATTCCACTGTCTCTCTTTTATTATAATCTGATGTCTTGAGGTTAGCTTCTGAAGCCTTAGCCAATAGGAGAGCTAGCTTTATGGTAAAATTACTGATGAGAGTACACTTTTAGTTTAAGGTTTTGATTCAGTTAAATCATTTTACCAAAAAAAAAGAGCAATTTTAATGGAGAATCACATTTGTATTTGACTTGTTAATAAATTATCTGTAATATTTGTTTTGTTCTATGTTGTTTTTCCATGGTCTGTCTCCCGGACAATCATTTTCTTATAGGCATTCATAAGAAATGCCTTATTATTTTTCTGCTGTCAGAATGTGTATTTATGCACTAATCTACAGATGTGAGGATTTCACCTAAAATGAGATATTTGACCTGACTTGCCTCAAATGACACAGCACTTATTGACCCAAAAACACTTCAAGTACAAAATCTTCTACCTGTTTCACACACATGAGCTGCATGCTTAAGCAGGCGACCAACATTACTGTAATTAAGGATCACCAGCTTGGCCTAATCTTTTTGTTTTTCAGCTTCTCTGCAACCCAAGAATATGGCTGAACTTACTGAAACGTATCGCTTTTAGGAGTTACTGAGCCAGAACAAAGCAAAACGGGATGCAAAATAAGAGAGAGAGAAATGGGAAGACAGAGGGAGTGAGACAGCGAGAGCAGTCTTGGCTTGATCATGAACATCCACATTTCCAGTCATTTCCAGCAAACTAGCTGAAAGAAAGTGTTCCCTTGAGGATTCATCTATTATCTATGTCTGTTTAGGAGCTAATCCAGCAAAGAAATTCTGAGCACAAATCTGTAGTATGTTCTTAAAGCTCCTGTCCTACAGTTTTCTTGTATTTTAGGTAACAACACTATTAATACATTTTCATATCTCCTAACTGAATTCTAGTTCCTTTTTATTTCATTTTGATGGTGACTGCATTGAAGAGGATTCAGACTGGCTTAGCTGCTGCCTCTGCTGCTTCAAAATTGAAACCCTCAGGTCTAATGAAGAACAGCAAAAAATATGTTGCACAACAGTAGGCTTCTCTGCTGGAAAACCAACGCCTTTTAGGTATATGCTAAATCATCAATCTAGTGTTCACTCTTCACAGGACACATTCATATTTGTATTTGCATTGTCCCTCTCTCAGTGCAATGCTAGCCAATATGCACTTGTTATATGACATAACAGAACCACCACTCAGTGTGAGTCTGCAAGCATATTTAATTATCTTTTGTTAAAAACAGCAGTTTACTGTATCTCACAGCTTAATATATCTCAGAGCAATCACATGCTAGACATCACCCTCTAAGCTTGTTGGCATTGTGTAATTGAGGGAGGTCTTATGTGCAACAGGCAATGTCTAAATTGAGGAGAAAATTGGGAAGAAAAGACTATTTTTATGTAAGTCCCTCAGGAAATATATCTAATACCGATAGAATATATACCAGAATGTGCAGTATTCTGGTATATACCAGTAACTCTTGAATATTGCTTGTGTTAACATCATTTTTTTTTTCAAGAGGAAAATCAGATTACTGTGACAAGAGCTCTTTAACAGTTACAGTTCATTAGTTTGCTGAAAGAAGTTGGAGAGATGAAGAGACAGTTGAGGGAAAAGCTGGTGTAATATGAAAAGAAAATGAAAAGAAAGGACAAGGGAAATTTGACACAGGACAAGAAGGGCACTCACACTCACACATCCAGCTGAACTGTGAGCCAAATTAGCAATATTAGCCTTGAGAAGCAATCACAAACACACATGCTAACTCACACATTAACACAACTACATCCATGGGTTGCCTGTCTGTCATTCTCGGTTTGACAGGCATCTGATATGTCTGTGTGGCAGTGACAGGCAGCTCATCATTATGGCAGCAGCAGTGACAGCAATGGCCCTGGAACAGCACTGCTAATTAGATCATGACACATGAACGCTAACGAAATTAGAGATTAGCACACCGCACAGGATTTACCACACTTAATCAGGTTTCAACCTCAAACCTGTTTTTGCATATACTCTAATACATACAGCACGCTCTCAAAAATATATAACACAGCCCTCTCACAATCCCTGGGCCCAGTAGAGTGTTCCTGGCTGTTTAAAGCTGAAAGCAGTCTTGGTGTTAAATGAAACAGGCAATTTTCAATTCGAGAGAGAGTGGCTTTATTACAGAAATCATTCAGTGACAAAATAAATGTTAATAAAACGCATTCATGAAATGGAACAAAAATGAGAATCATGCTGAAATGTAATTCTCACAATCACCTCTGATTATTTACCTGTCATGGCTTTCATTTTAGCTTTTTTCCACCTGTTTATTAAAAAAAAAGGGGGGGGGGGGGGGGCTCATATTGATGACAGCAGTACATTTTCAGTAGATACTGCAATATCTGTACGCTTTAACTGAGTTCCTTTCTGCGCTACAGTGATCATCTGGCTAACAGCCAGAAAAATATCTGCACTGTCATGATTCTTTAAAGAGATGGTACTCTCCTCTCCATCAAAAATATGGTATAAATGGTATAAACCACACTGGCTGAGACTAATAATGGTCTATGTATAATAACATATTATCCCCTCAGTTAGTGGAGCAAATCTGAATGATATTTGAAAACTGGGAATTCCCTCAACCAGGAAATATAGACATGGGTCCCACTGTCCAACTGCAAAAGCAGTGGGGGTAGGTTACGTATCTATAATTACATGACCAATAATTGAAATGCTAAAAACAGCTATGTAGGGCATCCTAACAACTATGCAAAGTTTATTGATTTAATCAGTCTCCATGCAGAATTACATGATGTATTCATTGCAATAGTGGAATATCCCTTTCACAGCTCCCATATCATCACTAACATGATTGGTACTGCCCTTGAACACAGACTAGCTGTTCCACTGCAGTGGTTAAGTCCTGCTCTGTTATAATAGTCGGAGCGTGTTCCCACTGCAGCCAACTGTAGCAGTGTGTGTAGGATGACTGCGGTAATCTGTCTTCTGTTTGGGCTGCTGGCTGTCAGCTCTTTTCTCTGGCTGCTGGCTATGTCAAGACAGCTTTGAATTTTTTTTGTGTTTGTGTGTGTGTGTGTGTGTGTGTGTGTGTGTGTGTGTGTGTGTTTGTGTCTGCTAATTGAATGAGTGTCAGTGCAGCCGAAAGTGGATCACAGAGAGAGTTGAAGAGGATATTGAAGGGGCATCGCTTAGAGAGAGGGAGCCAGAGGGAGAGCTATAGAGAGAGAGAGAGAGAGAGAGAGAGAGAGAGAGAGAGAGAGAGAGAGCAAGAGAGAGAGAGAAAGCCAGGGGCTTGAGAGCTAAAAAGAGACAGTCAAAAGAGAGAGAGAGAGAGAGAGAGAGAGAGAGAGAGAGAGAGAGAGAGAGAGAGAGAGAGAGAGAAAGACAGAGTGGTGGTGACAGTAGGTGGTCAGCAGTGTTCATTATGGCTGTTGGCACTACATGAGAAACTGGCAGTATCAGGCAGCAGCCAGAATGCCTGCATGCTTCGAGCTGCCAGTAGCATAGCCCCCAGTCAGTGGAGCACTGAAAGTGACGAAGCCACAAATCACATCCCTCCCAGTCCTGATTTCCAGGCAACTACATCATCCAGACACAGTCACCAGGATGGTATTTTGTGGGAACGGTGAGCAAGTTTCAAAGACAGGTCAATTACTTTTGTCCAGTGATTTGAAGAGCAACTTTCCTCACTCTACATCACTGTCCACTATTCTCCAGGGGACAGGATTAATGGTCAGTAGTCATTGTAGCATCATCATGGTCAATGATGGAAGGACCATCCAGAACAACCATAACAATAAAGAGGCTAGCACTTGCACTCATGCCAGGTCCATGTTGGGTTTCATTACTCAATGTGGCCGAGAACCATTTTTTTCCTTTTATTTATTTATTGGACATTTACCCAGTATTTTTACCCTGTGGCTGATTCCACCTAATAGTTAGGTCTTACCTCATTCACACAAAGCTACTAATCTGAGAGCGTGAAGGCCAATACATTTCCCCAGAGTCATGTGAAATCACAGCATATTTCTGAATGTCTGCTATTGTAACCTTTATATTATTGATTCATAAAATGCATGCACATAGAAAAAATGATCACTACTAATTTTGTTACATTAGGCCTTTTTCGACACCTGGTTATGGCTGTGGCATCACTCAAGATCTAACTCAATTCCTAGAGGTGTCTGATTAGGATCTTTAGGAGCTATACAGAGATTAGTGATTAACCACTTGGTAAATTGAATCCAGTTTATTTTTAATGTAGTTGACTGTTAACATGTTCTGCATTTTGAACCCAAAAAACCTCAAATTAAGAGTGTGTTTACACTTTGAATTTACATTCAGATTTCACTGAATTCACACTGTGATCGGATAAATCAATCAAATTTATAAGTCGTCAGATACAGGCCTTGTGGAATGTGTCTCTGTACCTGCATACAATTACACATTAAGATCAATGGATGCCTTTTCTCACAAATTAGTCAAAAGTCTGACATCATATGTGAAAGAATGACAGATATTCTGCATCAGTGGAACCTAACTGGATCTCATCTGATTGCGCTGCTTTTATATTTTAATGAAAACTGCATCTCTCGAATAACTTTTCGTAAAAGGCAGCACAGGACAGAATTGTTCAAATCTTTTGCTCGAATCGTTGTTTGATATTCATTTATTCATTCATTATCTGTAACCCTTATCCAGTTCAGGGTCGCGGGGGGTCCAGAGCCTACCTGGAATCATTGGGCCCAAGGCGGGAATACACCCTGGAGGGGGCGCCAGTCCTTCACAGGGCAACACACACATTCACTCACACACTCACACCTACGGACACTTTTGAGTCGCCAATCCACCTACCAACGTGTGTTTTTGGACTGTGGGAGGAAACCGAAGCACCCGGAGCAAACCCATGCAGACACAGGGAGAACACACCACACTCCTCACAGACAGTCACCCAGAGTGGGAATCGAACCCACAACCTCCAGGCCCTTGGAGCTGTGTGACTGCAACACTACCTGCTGCGCCACCGTGCCGCCTCGTTGTTTGATATAAGTAATTATAAATGCTTAAATATATTTTTTATTTTAAAATCCTCCACAGTCATTGATTTAAATTCTGATTCAGTTTGAATATCTACTCATTGTAATAACATTATTTGAAATGCCAGTGAGAATTCGCAGCTGAAGCTAAATTGTTCATCAGACTAGGCACCAAATATGAACTGCTTCATTTACAGTGTAATGGAGAGCTTGATTAAAAAGCTGAATAAGATACTGGATAAAATTCCTGTGAACAAACTTAGTACAAAGAGCAAGAAAATGTACCAGAATCAGAGAAGTTATTATATTTTGATGGCTAAATAAATAAATAAATAAACCTGTCCACTTGCACTTGCTTGTGACAGATCATGATGGAGACGGCATCCCCCAAGGCAGAGCTTGATGTGATCTGTCTCAGCCTAGTGTTACTTTCTACCAAATTAGGAATCATCACTGATAATATCAGACCAAGCTTAAAAAAAAAATCAGTAATCAGCATGGGTCTTTCTCTGGCTGATAAAGCGCTAAAGACTCAGT